>NC_056522.1:325134232-325158122 GCF_019175285.1 Sceloporus undulatus | reverse complement strand
GCAGCCTCCGAGGCCCTGATCCGCCGCTTTCCAGGCCGCGGGGAAGCGGCAAAAGGCCGCTTCCCCACAGCCTGGAAAGGGGTGTCCTTGGGGCTTTAAGCCCCAAGGACACCCCGCAGCAGTGGGGAAGAGGAGAAAGGGGCTGCTTGGCTCCTTTCTCCTCTGCGCAACTGGTGCAGCCATCTGACGGCTACGGCAGCGACACAAACTCCAGAAGGAGCTCCATTTCGGAGCTCCTTCTTATGCCGCATAAAGGTGTGCTCTAAGTGCCCTCGCGTGTGCAACGACGTCACGTCCGTGGCGCCTCATTTGGAGGCGGCGCAGTCGTGACGTTGTAATGGCGGCGGCCGTGTGGAACGGCTGCTACCATTTTGTGCGCGCTCTGCGTCTGCTAGGGTTGGGAGCATCCGGAAAGGACGCTCATTTCTAACCCTAGCACGCGCAGAGCACGCACTTTTAGGCCTATCTGTAACGGGCCTAACATAGCCTTTTGTAGACTGGTCTATTTCATCAGATACATCAAATACAGGCCACATCCACACTGCAGAGATAATCTGCTTTGACACCACCTTAACTGCCATGGCTCAATGCTATGGAATTCTGAGATTTGTAGGTTTGTGAGATATTTAGCCTTTATTGTCAGAGAGCTCTGGTGCTACAAAAAAAACTACAAATCCCAGGTTGCTGTAGGATGGAGCCATGGCAGTTAATGTAGTGTCAAACTGCATTATTTTTACAGTGTAGATGCAACCTCAGAATCATATTTTTGTACCATCATTATAAGGAAAGAAGTCCTAAACCTTACCCATGAAGATTATGAAGATCTCTTCACACCAAATACTATGGGAATGCCCTGGAGGTAGCATGGTGACCCAGTGGTGGACACAACATAAAGAAAAAGTAAAATCTTGTCCTGTGGCTAGATCAGCACAACAGAAGGAACATAGAATTCCTTATCTGACATACCTTAGCTGCTCTGTGTGAACTGGATTATTTTTATTGCCAGAAACTGTTGTTAAAAGCACATTGAAATGCTTTTCTTGTTTGACATAACAGCCTCAGTGTCATTGCACAGCAGAAGATTATTTTTATTCACTTCAGAATACCAAATGATTTTAGGACCTTTCATACTATGCAAGTATAGCACTATGATTTCCATTTCATCTGCCATGACTGCATCCTGCAGAATCCTGGTGTTTGTAGTTTGGTAAAACCATATCCAAATTAGAATTAGAAAGAGAAATTAGAAAGTGCTGGGACCCTCAGTGGTGCAAATGGAATCACAGTGCTGCAAAAAAAAAAGTTATTCCAAAATGGGTCTATCTCAGAGATGAAAATCATCTTCAGATTACGAATAGAGAATATGTTAATACAGGTATATATGTTATTATAATGGCTGCAGTCTGGTGAAATAAGTAAAATGCTTCTCGGAGACCATTGTCTCATTGAGAAGGTTTTGCTGGCCTCTCATTGGAGAGACCAGTTGTTTAAAATAAAACAGCATGCTTTCGTGCAGCCGTTAGACAGGGAGGGGGAGGGGCTAACCCTATTTAAAGCTCTCCTGCCCTTGTCAGTCTAAAAGAGCTGGCCCACCCTCCCACCTCGACCACAGTGTAAGATTCATTCTGGTTGCTTTGGGGCTGGGTAGGAATTTTTGCCCTTGTTTTACCAAGGGTTTTTTGCCTACCCTACACTGTTGGATGGGGAATTGGACGATTGGCTTAGGGTGTGGCCATAAATAGGCCTCATGCATAGGTGGGGGGAAATAGTCAGTTTGGTGAGCAACTTGGCACCCTCCTAAAGGGTGAAGGTGGGTCTCTGGAATGGAGGTTTACGTCTTGAAGGTAAACATGAAGGGAAAGAGACTTGCCTTGGGCTGGCTTGAGATTCAAACCCTCACTTCAGTTTTGAGAGTTAAGTGGGGAAGTCTTGGGTTGGCCTTCTGGATGAGGGCCAACCAAGGAGCAACCCAAAATATGGATTGCCCTTGGGGCTCAGATGTTTTCACCCTTTCGGAAGCTGGTCTTGGAGCAGACCATCCACCAGCTGTGACTGCACAAGGTTCTCGCCCCTGGGCTTGCAGTTCTCAAGAAATAAAGTTAAATAGGTTGAATTTTAATAACGTTGCCCATTTTATAACCCAGTTCTCTGTGTCTGGTCTCATTATTTAATGAGCAGGTCAGCAATGTTTAAAGCCAAGAGACAAGAATTTGATGGAGAAAAACTAAAGCAAGATTCCATTTACTGTGCAGTTTAGTCACTAGATGGCACTGGACCTAGTTGTACTGTATTCCCAAGAATAACTTTCCAAAGTGTTGTGCAGACCATCTTCATCAACAGAGGGAGCTCAAAGGTAAAAAGGTGGGGATGGAGTGTGCATCACTATCACCCTTCATGATTACAACATTTGAAGACTACATATCTGCCTATTACAAGAAGATGGCACTACTAAATGCACAAACCATTCCTGAAAGTCCAACTTCATCTTCTGAAGCACTACCTGAAATATCTTGTAAAGCTGACCTCAGAGTTACTATTCAGATCAGCTTTAGTCAAGCCTTTAATATTTAGAAGTGAGTAAACTGAAAAGTCAGTGGTGTCAGTGTTGCCTATTTCTTTAAACAAAAAGTGGAGATACATTGTTGGTCTTGCTGTAGAATTTAGTCACTAGATGGTGCTGGACCTAGTTGTCTCTGGGTGGAGTCAGGATTTTTTTCCCTGCAGCTCTGTATTTTCAAGAGAATCAATAAAATTCTTATATAGCTTTCTGCTTATTGTGTCTTCTGTAGTGATTACTTAATGGATGTAATGAGACTTTCAATTTGTAGATGGTATGGTTGTTTGTTTTTAAAAGGATAAACCAGTTCTTCTGCTATGTTTAGAACCATGTCTACAGAATTCTGGATTGCTTTCTGTGATGTAATACAGAGTTGGGACTTCATCACATGAGGCTTTAAGTGCTATAAAACTAGAGAATAGTGCCGTTTGTATTACTTATTGCATGATGTTGTGGCTATTTCATTGCTGCATTGCTTTTGCATCCCTTTTCATTGCCAAGAAACACCCATCAATACGGTCCCAAAAACACTTCTGTAGCACTTGTCCTCAAGTGTGAATTCTTCATGTAGCAGTTATGATATTGGGCAGATACGTGGCATCAGTGACTTCTCCCTGCTCCCTCCCCACTCCTGTTTCCTGTTCCAGAGAAGGCTGGGTTTTTAAACTTTCTTTTATTTTCTCCTCACTCCTGACCCCACCTGCAAATGGAGAAATGCTAGAGTCTCTTTGTGAGGAGAGACTGTCATTTGGCAGACTGAGTGGGTGGAGAAGTCAATTCTGTTCCTCCCTACCTTGTTATGGTATACTGACTTTTTACCCACCTCGATCCTCGATAGGGAGAGGCGGGATATAAATAAATATTTTATTATTTATTATTATTACCTGCAAAAGGAGAAATTCTAAATAAGTTGTTTTTCTTAGAAAACCCCAATATTTTGGTTTTGCTTCTTTGCTATGCCAACCCCATTTAAACTTAAAGAACCGTGTGCTCTGTGGTCTGTAACAAGGGTAACTGTGCAGACTGTGGGTCATATGCAGTCCTCAAGAAAATAAAATTGGGCCAAAAAGGAAAGCTTTACCAATTAACCTTCAAGGGACAGAGTTCTCAGGCATCTTTGGTGGGGGGACTACAATAAAAAATTGCACAAACAGGCAGATGTGGCCTATGAAGCTCTGGGATAAAATAGAGACAGTTTGGGGCCATAAACTTTCCAGAGTTATCCATTTCTGTGTACTCTCCAACATTTCACAGATAAAAAAGGGACACATGGCCAAACATAAGAGTGTGCTCAAGATGGCAGAAGTTGTTAATAAGGAAGAATACACAAATAAGGAGCATCTACAGTAATTTGCTTTTTCTTGAGCTCACAGCAGTTGAAGTAAGCTGAGAGCAAAAGGGGAAAGTGAGAGGAGAAAGAAACTGTGGCCCGTTACAGACGGGCATGAAAATACGGACTGGGTCCGTATTAGGGTTAGAAAGAGGCATCACTTCCTGACGCCCCTAACCCTAATACGGACCCAGTCCATACAAAATGACGGCGGCCGTTCCACACGGCCGCCGCCGTTACGACGTCACGACTGCGCCGCCTCCAAACGAGGCGGCGTAGACTTGACGTCTTTGTGCCGCATGAGGGCACCTAGAGCGCCCTTTCCGTGGTGCAAGAAGGAGCTCTGAAATGGAGCTCCTTCTGGGGTTTGCGTCACTGGGCGCAGCCTTTACATGGCTGCACCCAGCGATGCAGAGGAGAAAGGGGACAAGCGGCCCCTTTCTCCTCCTCCCCGCCATTGCCGGGTGTCCTTGGGGCTTGAAGCCCCAAGAACACCCCTTTCCAGGCTATGGGGAAGCGGCCTTTTGCTGCTTCCCCGCAGCCTGGAAAGCGGTGGATCAGGGCCTCGGAGGCTGCCGGTCTGGCAGCTGAGGGCCCGATACAGCGGGGAAAGGGGCGGGTGCAGGCTGCCCCAAATGGGTGGTCTGTAACCCACCAGTGACATATTAAAAGCTGAAAAGTGGGATGATAGAGACTTAACTGGAGAGTCCCTGACAAATCAAGACATTTGAAGGGTATGTCTCTGTTAGGTAGCTTGATTTTTGAGAAAGTGCTAAGTGAATTGGCTTGCAGCTTAGTTCGTACTGGGGAGTTAAGAATGCTTTGTCCCTTCTTGTTCTCCAGTTTTATACTTGTTAGGCCAGACAGCAGAAACACTCCTTCTAGAGATTTTAATACAGGATGTTGTAAAAATGAAGCAATAATCAACACAATCCAAAACGCCTGCTAATGGGTTTCAAAGAATGAATGCAGATGTGCCTTAAAAATCAGACTAAATCTGACTTCCTCATATTACAGCCTTTTTGACAGAAAAGCAGCAAGCTAAACTGGCTTGAGTCATCTGGCTTGCACTTGTCCCCATAGTTCAGGCAAACTGTACCCTTCTTCACATTTTAAATGAAATGTGGCTGTTTAAGCACTTGCACATTTATCCAGTTGTGTGCATTGCAGGAAGAGGACATGATCAGCTCCTGGAGGTAATTGTTAGACAGTACAGCCAAACCCTGCCCCAAACAGGTGTAAACAGAGAAGCCCTCTAGACGTTAGAAAATTACTTCTAGAAAGAATAAACATGATGGCATGTTGAAGCCATTCATATATGAAGAATGGTTGAATGGTGCCCTGAGATCAGGGCTGTTTTTGGCTTAAAAAACGACAGCTTGACACCTCACGTTATGAAAAGCTTCTAAATACACATGTTTACGTTTTAAATTTTGCCAAATAGGTTAAAATAAAGAAAACAGAGAAAACTGACATGACAATTTTAATATAATTTGTCTTACTATATTTTTAATTCTATACAGAAATAACTGTCATTTATATCAAAATTCCCCAAGACAAATGTATTGTACAATAGCTGCTCTAGATTGTTAACTTGTATTATTGCTTTAGTATTTCCATTTTTACACCTAAGAATAATACTTATTTTTTATGGAGACTCTTAAATTTGACATAGCTTAGGACTCAGCATGCCTGAATTCAAACTTGAGCTCAGTACTGGGAATATTTGCATGGAGAGAGGAGAATACTATGACAGTGCCCATATTGGTTCCTTCACACCTCTTTCTTAACATAGAAAGCAGTGTGTCTGGAAATGAGAGACTCGTTATATGGAGGCTTTTCAGGCAAGACAGATTCCTGATTTTCCAGAATTCTTCCTCATATGGAGAACTTGCACATGAAGACAAACTTATATTCAAACACATTGCTTCTCACTTGAGGAAATAGAATATGGCATGGAATGGAATGAGGAATTCTCCTGCTTCTAGAATAGTAATAGCAACAGTAATAGAGCTAAAATGATCTATGTTGGTCTACACGCATTGACCAACACATTGGTCTATCAACCCTCCTGTACAGCAGAAATGGCACATATATACCAACATATGTACAAACTATGCAGCAATTTTAGGCTGCATCAATGGAGTTATAGTGTCTAGATCAAAGGAAGTAATAGTGCCAATCTATTCTGATTTGGTCAGGTCTCACCAGGAATACTGTGTCTAGTTCTGGGCACCACAATTCAAAAAGGATGTTGACAAGCTGGAGTGTGTCCAGAGAAGAGTGACTGAAATGTTGAAAGGTCTGGAAACCATGTCCTATGAGAAGCAACTTAGGGGGCTGTGTATGTTTAGCCGAGACAAGTGAAGGTTAAGAGGTGGCAAGATAGCCCTGTTTAACTATTTGAAAGGATATCATACTGAAGATGGAGCAAGTTTGTTTTCTGTTGCTCCAGACAATAGGATCTGGAGCAATGCATTCAAAGTAAAGGAAAAGAGATTCCATCTCAACTTTAGTGACTTTTTCACACAGGAGGCAAGCGTCATTAAAATGTAATTAAATCATGGTATTAGTATGATTGAGGAGATTATCACCCCCGCGCATTTCTTATATTCATATTTTATCCCATTTGCATCCTGTGCGTAAATTGTAATGGATGTGTCATTGGGTAATAATGGAAAGTCCCGTTATTACCCAATGATGCATCCATTATAGTTTACGCACAGGATGCAAATGGGAGAAGCGCATGGAGATGTGATAATCTTCCCCCGATCATGCTATTACAATGATTTAGTCACATTTTAAAGATGGTTGCCCCCTCTGTTCAAAAGAGCTAATTTGATGGACTATTTTTTCTCCAAATCCTACTGTTTCCTCCTAGAGCAGTGGTTCTCAGATGTAGGATGGGAACCCTGGAGGTGCAAGAGTTTCTAAAGAGAGGCACAAGACTTGGGGGCCTTGGTCCTCCCCCTTCCTCCACTCCCTAAACATTTTCCTCTTTGAAGAGAAAGAAAAGCATGGATGATACATGGAGCCTCTGTTTGAGATGGGGAGGGAGGAGGAGGAAGAGAGCTATTTCAGTATAAAATGTTAAAATATGAATATATAATAATAATTAATAATAATAATTTGTTTTATTTATATACCGCTATTCCAAAAATCATAGCGGTGAACAGCAAGTAAGCTAATTAGCAAGTAAGCTAATTTGAATGTGTGAATGAAAATACACACACTAACCAAACAAAATATTTTTATTCATGTACTATGTCAAGTGTGTGTGTGTGTGTATGTGTATTACATTCGCATGGAGATGAAAACAGGGTCACAACAGTTAAAAGTTTGAGAACCAACTGTTCTAGAGTAATAATCTACTGTGTAACCATTCATTGTACCTCTGGGATTCAGGGTTTTTTTCCCTGCCAGCCTGGAGTGGCTAAACAAAAACGGGTCTTTTTATTGATAAAACATGGAAGAATGGAGGTGTGGAAAAGTCAGTAATTTTATGGAGCTTGTGTTTTGCTTTAAAACATTAGAAGACTAACATTTAGATACCTGCATATCACATATGACAGACATATTAAATATTCTTCCTCAGGTCATCAGTGACTGAAAATCCATTATCTGGAAGCAGAATTCTCCTGTGGATGCCTGACCAATCATGCATGTTGGCATAGAATCACAGAATCATATAATCCTAGACTTGGAAGGGACTGTAAAGGAGTACATATCAAATTTACTCTTGAGAGATGGCCATGCAACCACTGTTTAAAGACCTTCTGTGAAAGAAAGACCCAGAAAACTTCAAAGTAGCTCATTTCACCTTGGAATAGCTGTTATTGTCAGGATGCTCTTCCTAATATTTCGGTGGTATCTCTTTTCTTGCTATGGGTTTTTCAAGTAAACACTGCAAGATTATTTATTGATGGTTTTACATGAAATGGGGAGGGGAAAAGGAGATGAAGATGCAATTGTTTTTCATTGGACACGTTATATATGCAGTATTGCATGGGGGGCACAATACCTGAAGAAACATTAGAGTCATCCTGAAATGTGTTTTTCTGTTTCCAAAAATGTGATTGTCATATGATCTCAGAACTGCTATAGATCAATTTAATCAGTGGTGTTCCACACCTAGTGACACCTAGTGTGAGGGGTGGGGCTTCTGGGGGCGGACCTCTCAGGCCCAAGCTTCTGGTGGGGTTTCCAGGGCAAGGGGATGCCAAGGAGCACCCATGCAGGGCTCAAGAATACCTTCACAGGGTCTGGGAGGGCCAAAAAAGCACCATGTGGGGTCTAAGATGCCCAAAAAGCCCCGGCAGTCAGTCCAGAAGGCCTGAAAATCCCCTACACCAGGCCCAGGAGGCCCAAAAGGCCCCCATGCCAGGCCCAGGAAGCCCAAAATGCCCCCCACTGGGCCCAGGAGGCCAAAAAAAACCACACAATGGGCCCAGGAGTGATTGTGCAGGTAGAAACAGTTTCCACAGGGGGCGGGGAACCATCCAGGTGCCACCCCTCTTCAGCAGTGTCACCTGGTGCATCCCGCACCCCCTAGGGACACTAGTAACTTTAATATAAGGGTGAGGAATTTGTGGAACTTCAGATGTTGTTGGACTCTACTGTCCCCAACTAACATGGCCCTCTGAGAAAAATCTGAAAGTCTACTATTTCCCACCCCTGGTTTAATAAATACTTCATGTATTAAAGTGTACCACAAGATATTCCATTTAGCCGGTAGTTATTTATACTTTTTTGACATGCATTGTTTAAAATTAGGTAGTGATGCATGCACATACACATCATGATACAGTACATCTGAAACACAGCAGGGTGATTGCCATCTTCACTGGCCCATGTGAGAAACAAAGGAATTATCAGTGCTGGACTGTAGGTAGTAATCTGAGCTGAATTAGTAGCTGGAAGCCAGGAGTTGAGGGACAAGCTACGAGTCAGAACTGAAGAAACATTGGAACCAAATGACAAAGAAGCACACAGACCCAAGGACCAAGCCAGAAGCCAAAAACATGCCAAAAGATACCAGGGCTCAAGAAGGCCTAGTTGCTCAAGGAAAGCTTAACTAGAAAAGAGGTGGGTATGAACTTGTATTCAAGCTACCTGTCAACTTATGCCCACCCCTTGTATTTCTGAGAGGTTTTTTTAGGCAAGTATTACTGAGAGGTGGTTTAGCTGAACATGAAAGAATACGAGAGGGGTAATTAGAAAAAGTACTCCTCTTCTATTTGTTCATGTTCAGGATAATCCCATTAGTCCGCCTAAAGGCAGATTGTAATATTTTATATAATGGGGTAGATGCACATAAAGCCAATAACTCCCAGTTTAAACCCCAGTAGCTCTAAGAAAATAGAGGTGTCAACTGGGAGTGTAAAACCAGGACCCGATGATATTTGACTGTTGCCTTGTTTTGTTGTCTGCACCATCTCATGAGCATCAAGTGTTGGAAGACCTTGGTATTGTCACATCATGACATTTGCAAGAACTATTTGCACTCCCAGCTTCTAAAGCCAAGAAACTTGGGAGTTTTAAGGAGTATCTCTTTATTCTCACATGCAAAGATGAAAAATTATGATACTTCTGACTATAAACCTTACATTTTAAACTATAAAACATTAGGTGTGATTACAACTGATGGTTTGTAAAGAATTTTGTAGGACCCTTTTTGTATGAAACCAGGTCACTCCCATCTGTAGTCAGGCACCTTCCCCTCCTTTAGTTCCTTTTTGTTGTCTGTTCCTTTAATTGCCCTTGGCTAACACACTGCACTGAACCAGCTGCCAGCTGTACTAAGAAAACAAAGAAGAGAAGAACTCACTATATTAAACTGCTTCCTCCCTCTATCTTTAAAGAAAATGGTTTACATGTCATGGAGGAAATTCATCCTGTGTGTAACACCACGGATGCCAGCACAGTTGCACCAGGAATCAACATGGCCCTGAAACTTTGTTGTGAAATACTTTCAGATGTGCAGAACTAGGATGAGTAAATGACTGCCAGATGTGAGCAACAGCCCTTGTTCTCTCTCTTTTGAGGTCTGAGCACACATTCTCATATGCAGTTTGTTAGCGACCTCAATGATTAGCATATATATAGCTGCCACTTTAAGAGCCATTCCACGGGAAATGTTTTATATGGCATTGTGCAAAAAGCATGACACAAGAAAGAGGACATTTACTGATAATTTTATTCCTCTGAATTCTGCTTCTGGGTTTATATTTTCTGAGGCCAAGCTGCACACTGTGTAGGAGGTACATGACTGGTCTCCAGCTTTGTTTTGTTTTGTTTTTAAGACAAATACCTGAAATGCAGTCTCAGGAGGGCACCAGGAATTATGGGGGACTAAAGTCAACCTATTTTTTCAGCAGGTGATAAATCAGTTTGGGAGTGGACATGTTGATCATAAAAATTATCTGGAGGAAAAGGGTCAAATATCCTTTCTCTTCAATAATACTACTGCAGTGGGTGCACACACTGAAGATGCTATTCATGAAAAAAAGGAAGATGCAATCTACCCTATAATGATAATAATAATAATAATAATAATAATAACAACAATAATAATAAACTGTTTATTTATAGCCCGCTTTTCCTTGGCAGATCAAAGCGGGTTACACAGAAGTACACAAATGTACACTTTACAAACAGTAATCACATAAATGTGATTTAACATAACCTAGGTTTTATTCTGCAATGCAGGGATGAGTAAAACAGGCCCAATGGTCTGCATGACTCCCTTGGATCTCATTTTTCCACAAAAGACCCTACCACTATTCCAAAGCACACCAAATCCCTCTCACCATTGTTGCAAATACAGTAATTGCTGCAATTTCCCAGCAATTTTGCTTGAAAAACACACAACTGATCTCCTATATGTGTGAAAATGTGCAAAAATATTTCCACCCTACCCTCTCAAAATGGCAACACAAAGTAAAAAAAAAACAGCACTTCCAGTCATCATTTGTGTGGAAGCTGTGGCCCATGGAGTCATCTGAAGGAGAAATGCCCCTTGCCCCTCCCTCCCCACAATTGATCATTCCATGTATTTATACAGTAAGGTTTTTTTAATGTGTGGACATATTGACAAAGACTTCATATTTACATATGGATGCATGAGGGAATGATATGAGAATATATGGTTTGATATGACATGGTGGGAGTGAAAACTTTGCACTGGATAATTTTGTATCGGAATCATACCGCTTTAGCTGCATGGCTCTGTCTTATGAAAACTACTAGAGATGCCCCTTCTCCACCACCACTCCCTCTGTGTCGTGTCTTTCTAGATTGTAAGCCTGAGGGCAGGGAACCGTCCAATTAAAAAGATTGTATGTACAGCGCTGTGTAAATTTACTGCGCTTTATAAATAAAGGTTAATAATAATAATAATAATAATAATAAACCTGGGATACAGAGCTTGATGAGGTTTGATGAGGTTTGCTAAGAAACAAGAACAGGCAGAACATATTGCAAGCTTTCAAAGCTCCACTGACTTCTTCATCAGGCAAGATATTACATACCAAACAGGAGAAAAATTAGAGATGTTAGTAAGATGCCTGCATTTTGTTGTTTCTGTCCTTAGTTAAGATGGTATGGGGAGGGCATCTTTAGCAGGCTGGCCCCTTCTCCTCTGGCCATACAGCAACTGGGCAAAGTTACATCTTGCCTGATGAATAAGCCAGTGGAGCTTCGAAAGCTTGCAACAAGTATATTGGGCATTTCGGTTGGCCAATAAAGTTAGAATCATAGAATCATAGAGTTGGAAGAGACCGCAAGGGCCATCCAGTCCAACACCCTGCCATGCAGAAAATCTAAATCAAAGTATCCCCAACAGATAGTCATCCAGCCTCTGCTTAAAGACCTCTAAGGAAGGAGACCCCACTACACTCCAAGGCAGTTTGTTCCACTATCAAACAGACCTTATTGTCAGGACGTTCCTCCTAATGTTGAGTTCGGTGGGTTTTTGTTTGAATTTACTAAATGGCCAACAGAGCTACCCCTGCATGTTTTTTAGGCAGAACATGGTTAATGAAATATATATTTTGATTTTTTTTAAAAACTGTAACATTTTTGCCATTACATTTCCAGGGGTGGTGGAGAGAGATACTCCCTGGAAAGAGAGGCAGAGGGGGCAGTGAGCAAAATTTTGCCTTCACAGGTTCTCTGATAAGACCCAGTTTGAAGGTGAGAGGCAGTTATTTTTCAATTGATTTTTTTTATATAGAGAGAAAACTTTTAAAAATTTCTGAGGCGCTGTACAGACCAGCGAAAGCGCCGGCCTGCATACACATTAGGGTTGCCTCGGGGCACTACTTATATATGCCCCGCAACCCTAGTACATAATCTGTACGTCAAAATGGCGGTGCCCAGTACACATTTTGACGTGGCGGACACTTAGTGCCCGCACATCCTGGCACCATTGTGACGCCACAAGAGCGCCATTGGCGCATTGCAGCGTCACAATGGCACTGCATAAAGAACACGATTTTAAGGGTTCTTTTTGCTCCATGGGGAAGCCCCGCGGTCTGGAGGCTGCGGCTTCCCTGCGGAGCAAACTAGGAGTGCAGGAGACCGCCTGCTTTGGGTGGTCTGTATCCCGCCTGAGTTACTTTGCCAATCAACAGAAATTCCTGCTCCTCCTCCTTCTCACCTGATCAATAGGGCATCTAAGCCACACAAAGCACACCCATTGACCACCCACTGACCAATCAGAATCAGCTTTAAATCAGAATTGAACTATCACTCTGGAAAATATGGAAATGGGAAAGGAGGTTATTAATGAATTTTGGCATTAATAAAAAGAAACACTTTCCAATTTCCCACCAGGAGAACAACAGAAGAGGAACAATGTCATGTGATAAGCCTCAACCAAAGACACTATTCTTCTGATGTAATTGTGATTTATCTGCCTTGTGTGATGAAGTCCTTAGAACAGTATCAAAGTACAAATCTCAGGATTCCATAGTCTGCAGCCATGACAGATGAAAAGATATGAAACTGATATATCAGTGTAGTGATATGCCCAGACACCAAATGATAGTCCATGATAGTCTGCTGAGAGAGACTATGTCATGATGTGAGGGAATAACATATCTCAAATTGATGGCATTGAGAGTGAATGAGAGGGATAGATCACAATATGATACAGCTATTTAATTTATAAATATGTAGTAGAATATTGCTGATTCTATACAACTTGTAGGTAATTGCAATTTGTAATTACTGTGGACCTAGTATAACCTATGGTTATGGGCTGGAGGGTGGTAAAGAGTCAAGTATACACTGATACTGTGAACTGAATCTGTGTAAAAATCCTAGTGACAAGAGACAGTATGAAGGCATTTGCCCAGAGTGATGCACTGAAACCAAGTAGGCAATTCTCAGAGGAAAGAATTAAGTAGATAGTAGTAGCCACTGAAGGGCATAGGAGTGCCACAGGTCACCAGTCCATCAGGAAAATGGATGGCAAATATTAACACTGAGCAGACCAAGTACACAAATGTGTTTCTGATGTTCTTCAGCTTCCCACAAGAGTGCTGTGAAAAAGCTTCCTAGTTTTTACCACTGCTTCTGTTATGGTTAAAATTAGACCCTGCAGATGCAGATTCTACATGTTTATAGATTTGGACTTAAAATAATACACAGTTCTGACACTGTGGTGTCCTCTTACCTTTCAGCAGAGGTCTGTGCTAGTCCTACTCACTGAGGTTACCAAAACTGAACCTAGAGGAAGGGTAGGGAAAGAACAGCCATAGCTCCTAGAGTGTCTCAAATGCAACTTAGGGGTGAAACAGACCACCCTGAAGGGGCAGTGTGATCCCTCCCCTGAAAGAGCCAGGTGGGCACAGCGACAACCTCATGCCATTGCCCCACTCCAATGTTTTCTCATCACAAAACAGAAGCAGCAAAATGCTTTCTGTAGTGGCTTTTCTTGCCCTGCCGGGGCTTTGTGGCACTGTGATAGTGTGCAGTTTCTAAATGCCACACCACCACAGTGCCGTGAAGCCAGCACATGTGTCAGCCGTGTGGCTTCCTGGCAGCATGGGGGGAACCCTTCATGGTGGTCATAATCTGTATGTTGAAAAAACCTTGAAATGTTGGCCTAGTAGATAGAGTGACTTAAAAACAAGACAGTTTCCCCAAAGAACTGACAGTCAGTGGTGCAGTGGTAAGTTTTGAAGTGTAGCCCATCACCATTACAGTCCCTTTAGCAACATCCTTAAAATGAGTAAAAAAAAATCAGGCACCTGTATTGATCTGTTTTTAAAAAAACACAATCTAGCATTTTCATTTTCATTGGGAGAAAGTCTTTTGTCAGGTGAGTGGATCCTAACCCCTCCAGACACCCTAAAATACTGTAAATTACAACAAGGATAACTCATGACAATACTGGCAAAATGCAGTTCCAATCCAGGTATTATGGGGACTAATAATAATAATAATAATAATAATAAGTTTTATTTATATTGTCCCGCCTCTCCCGATGGATCGAGGCAGGATTACAACAGAATTATACAAACACAATGATACTAATAACAGTTATAATAACAGACTAGAGCAGAACCCAGAGGGAACAATGAAGTCCAACAATGGTGGCAGTTTATATTATAGTCTCTGGGCTCCTCCAGACAAGACAGTTGGGCAGAAGGTTGTTTTATGTGTTGCTGTAATTCTCAATTTATGTTGTTCTTGCTGGTTTTAATGCCCAACATACGTTTCTGTTGTCCTGGACTATTTTCTTGCAATTCCCAGCAACAGCTACAATATCTTATCCCCATCCTCAAGTAGGTTTTTATATTTGTTTATTTATTTGTTTATTTATTTAATACCTCATCCTTCTCCCAACAAGGAACTCATAGTGACTTACAGAAATTTAAAACAAACCCCAGCTAAATTGCTACAAACACTAAAATCACTAAAAATGAATGGAACGAGTTGTCACAGAAGAGATAACAGCAAAACCCAAGAAGGTGTTCTGTGAGAACCCATGCTTTTTTAGGTTAATCTGGAAGAGCCCTCTGCTAATCAAAAAGTCAAGGGGCTTTGTCCATGTGAACCCTGGCTCTGCTACACCACTGGTGATAGTGAATCAAAAAGAGATGAATGTCTTTTTTCACTGCCTTTCCCTGTCTGACCATGCTGCATTCCATTTATTTTGTTCCTTAACATTGATTGCTAGAAGCTGATTGACACGGTGATGAAAGAGGTAGGATGTGACAGAGGTATAATGTTAAAAATGATAACAATGTTTATTAGATTCATTTATGTCAACTATAACATTAAAGGTGCTCACTATAACAAAGCTGGTCCAGAAACATCTGTTTGGACATAATCCTAGGTATAGTGGAACTGTTCCATTCCACCCGCCTCCACAGACCAGACCATGCCCAACTTGTGCCACAAGGTGCTTATCAAATTTCTTTAAATTTCAAAAAAATATGTTACAGTTTTTAGTTATTTATATCGCACCTTTCCCCCTGTGTGGGACTCAGGGTAGCATACAGCAGTTAAAACAAACATAGTTAAAAATTCATAGCCTACAAAAGTGTAAAAGAAATTGAACCATCATAACATAAAAAACAGCGAAAACAGTTTCTTGTTAATTGCTGTCATGATGACTTCAGCATATGGTGACCTTATGAATGACAGACCTCCAAGATCCCTTATTATTAATTGCCCTGATCAAATAATAGAAACTCAGGGCCATGGCTTGCTTGTCTGAGTCTACCACCTGTAATGTTGTCTTCCTCTTTTCCTACTTTACCAAGCATTACTGTCTTTTTTCATACCTTCTCATGATATGTCCAAAGTATGACAGTCTCAGTCTAGTTATCTTGGCTTCTAATGGAAAGTTCAGGCTTAATTTGCAATATTGTTTAGGCTTTCAAGTTCCAAAGAGATCATATGTCTGGATACTATTTTGTAAACACTGAGTTGGCCCTGTCACATTACTACCCAAATATGGGTTTTGAAATTATTCATATGGCCAACACTGTTTTTGTTCTTTAAGTCACAGTCCAGTTTGGAAAGACCCTAAAGTATACTGCAAACAATGGTATACTTCCTTTTCCTACCTCCATATCTTCTAATATTCCTTGTGACCCTTTTTCTATGTACAATAGTACCATAGCCTAAAGCAGGTGTGGTGAATCCTTAGCCTTCCAGATGTCATTGGACCACAGTTTTCACCTCTGATGGTTGTCTGAGGATGACAGAAGTTGTATTTCAGCAACATCTGGAGAGTCACATGTCTACTTAGCCTAACTTTTTTGTTGTTGTTGTTTTTGTATACAGAAATTCCCTGCCTTCTCTTCATCACATCACTTTTAATATATAATGTGACAGAATAGGAGTTTCTTCTGGATGAAAGAGGAACAAATGAGAGGAAAATGGAAAACCTGGAATTCAGCTTCACTAACGCTCTGAATGAACCATTTGATCATAGAGAAAACACTTACTTCCACTGATTCTCTATTTATATAAAGCAATAAAAGCCATTTTTCTTTATTCTGCGAAGCACAAATGTGAAAAGAGTTTTATTAATACTATCAGTATCAGAGGATCACATTTCTCATTATTATTATTATTATTATTATTATTATTATTATTATTA
The DNA here is from genome assembly GCF_019175285.1 of Sceloporus undulatus. Lineage (NCBI taxonomy): Eukaryota > Metazoa > Chordata > Lepidosauria > Squamata > Phrynosomatidae > Sceloporus > Sceloporus undulatus. Next base: position 325,141,613 of record NC_056522.1, on the reverse strand, counting down.
AAGTTTTCTAAATCATCCTTATTTAGGTCAACACACCAGCTTATACTGATTTCAATGTAACCTGGTCTTTTAAAGGATGGGTTAAAAATAGCAATGTGTGAGTAAGAACATCCATATTCAGGCCATAATTTACTGCTAAATAAAAGAATTGTGCATGAGGTGTGGGGGTGGTTACATGATGAATCATTCTCCTTGGGGTCAAGTAACAGTTGGTTTTAACTGAAGATTCAAGGAGTTCATTATATCGCCAAAAGGCTATCAGCACTGGAGGTGGTTCCTTTTCTGGCAAAGGGTTAAAGGCCAAACAACATTCAAAGCTGTGTTCTAAAACATCCTTAGACTGATTGCTGAAATTAAATGTGGGAGGGGGCAGCGGGTTGCTTTACAAAATCAGGCATAGCTGGAGCTGTTCCTAGATCCTCAGTCTGTTAGTGATTTTGGCATGTGTTTTTGAAATTATAGTGAACCCCCCCCCCCCAGATTTCTCTGCCTCGTTGCTGTACATTCAAGTGCACATACTCATCTTCAATAATGCAGTCTGATAGATCAGTAGAGATGTATGATTTGGGTGCTATTTTTTTTCTTAACCCAGTGGTGCTAAAGTACTCCTTCTACCCCAGCTGGCCCACCCACAAGGATGAGGATAACCTAAGGAAGGAGAAATCCTGTAGTCCTCCCAATGTACAATTCACAGAATCCCTAGCTTGCCATGCTAGATGGAACTATTGGGAAATGGAATCACAGGATCATAGAGTATTGAATCCAACCCCTTGCTCAGTGCATGATATCCAGTGTAGCTGTCCACCCTCTTTTTGAAAATGTTCAGACTTGGAGACCTCACCACCTATCTAGGCAATTGGTTCCATTGCCAAGCCACTCTTACTGTCAAGAGGTTCCTTCTAATGTTCAATCAAAATATACCATCCTGTAACATCTTTCCTGTAACATTAAAATTAGCTTTATCCTTTGCAGTAACAGAGAACAAACCTGTGCTTTCCTCCCTGTCAAAACAGCTTCATTTATATATGGCTTCATACTGAACTAGCAGTGTCTAAGCAGTTTACAACTGTAAGCTAATTGCCCCCAACATTCTGGGTACTCATTTTAGCAACCTTGGAAGGATGCAAGCCTGAGCCAAGCTTGAGCCCTGGCTAGTATTGAACTTGCAACCTTATGATTTTGAGTAAGTGGCTGCAGTACAGGCATTTAAACACTGCACCACCAGAGTGCAATCATGTCATCTCTCAGTATTCTTTTCACCAAGCTAAACATACCCAACTCCTTCAACCTCTCTTCACAGATTTTGTTCTCTGTACCTCTTAACATCCTTGTTGTTCTTCACTGGACATGCTCCAACTTGTTTATGGCTGCATCCACACTGCAGAAATAATCCAGTTTGACATCACATTAACCGCCATGGTTCAATGCTATGGAATTCTGGGATTTGTGGTTTTGTGAAACATTGAACCTTCTCTGTCAGAGAGCTCTAGTGCCACAACAAACTGCATTTCCCATAATTCTGTAGTATTAAGCATGGCAATTAGAATGGTGTCAAACTGGATTATTTCTGTGGTCCAGGTGCTCCTTAAATCCTCCTTAAAATTATATACCCAGAGCTGAACACAGTACTCCAGATGAGGCCTGACCAGAACAGAATATAGTAGGAGTATTATTTGCCTTAACTTAGAAACGATGGAGATTATCGCAAGTGACTTATCCCATCTTTTCCCCGATGGGATACATGCACATTTAACTGTCAATGGTAGATCTTCCCACATTCTCCCGTGGCCAGGCTTATGTAGCCCATATGCAATCCAGTTTTATCCCATGGTTTTTCAAGGACAGAAAAACCCCATCCTTGAAAAGCCAGAGGACAAGCATATGTTACATATGGGCTGCATACTGTTGGAAGATTTTTGCATTCTCTTTCCCCCTCTTTAGATAGATAGGGATTTCCTGCACGCAAATTCTACTCTCTCTCTCTCATTCAAACTAACCATGTGACTTAGGTCACTTTCCTTTTTAGGGAAACTAACACACACACACTCAATGATTTTCTCCTGGACTGTTGGTTTTCCATCTTTCTCCTTTTTAAACTTTCTTTGGAAAGTTGGAGACTGTAGTTGAGAAATCAGAAGAAGCCTAGGACTTGGAAAGAAAGTCCTAGAAGGAACTAAAAAATGAAGAAACTAGAAAAGATTCTCAAGTGTAAAGATATATAATTGCTTATCAGATTTGGGATCATGCTTACCCAGCTGCTTCTGTTTTTATCTTTAGAACTAATTTTTCAGTAAACTGGAGTCAAATAAACCTAACCCTGATAGAATTAGTAACAATCCAAAATATTCTCACTTTCTAATTTGCAAATCTAGAAAATGTGGGCTGATTATTAGTTACTGAGTAACACTTCATCCCATACAGTTGGTTTGCTTTTAGAATTTCTACCTAGACACATATCTCAATATTTCTACTCTGAAAAACAGAGAAATTAATATATTGAGATAAAAGAAAGAGTAATACAAAAATGGTCTTTATTATGTAAGAAGGCAGGCATACATAAACATAGTGATTATTACTATAGCCTTTCACAGACACTGAAAGTTTTAAACCAGTCAGACTTGTATAACTCAATGGAATTGCACCAAAATCATATCCACAAACCATTTATGTGCTTTATTTTAAAACTGAAATCACTTGCTGCTTTCAAAATTCTTTTACTGATCCCTCCTCCTTTTATTTCCGCTACTCATTTCCTGCAGCTGTAGCTTTTATTCAGAATCTTTGGCTGGTGTTTCTTTTTATTATTATTTTTATTTCTTTGAAGTAACCTCATCACCAAGAGTGTGCTAGTTTAAAACAGATTCATGGACATACAGTAGTATATATTGTTTCCTGAAGGCCAGATTGTGGATCAGTTCGTTCAGAAATCTGGGTACAAATCTCTTTCAGAACCCTACTTATGTAGAATTACTATTATATATATATATATATATATATATATATATATATATATATATAAATTCAAGTGTCACAGACTTGGGATTAGACCAAGTTATTTGCTGTGGCAAGAATCGCTATTCTTGTAAACCAGAAACTGTGCCTTTAGTTCCTTTGCAGCACACATTCTTGCATGCAACCATTGTTGCGATGGTGGAATTTTCATGGTTGTCTTGTTCCTGGAACATGTAGAATTCTTGAGTACTAGGAAGAGGCATAACTGGTGCTTCAGTTGTAGCTCTAATGCCAAGATGGGGCAACCACCTGAGACTGGGGGACAACAATGACCCGCAGCAGGACTTTAGAGGACTACAAAAATCCATGCTGCACTTCCCCAATTTAAAAAATATAAATTAAAATAAAAGTTTTTTAAAAAATAATTTTCACTAAAAATGCTCACCCTGCTGGTTGTGGGAAACAATTTTACCATGTTTGAGGGGTTGGGTGTTTTAAAAGAAGGTTTTATTGAACCAGAAAGTGAACCTAAAGTTCAAGAAAGATTTCATGAAATTCATTTTTGATGCTATTTCCCTTCTAGTCAGCTTCGACTTAAAGAGATCCTGTGAATGAGAGACCTCATCAACAGCCCTGTTTAGGTCTTGCAAACTCAGAGTGGTGGTGTCCTTAATTGAATGGATCTGTAATGTGACCTTCCTCATTTCCTACTAACTTCAATTGAGTATAGTCATATTTTCCAACAAATCAAGTCTTCTCTTGATAAACCCAAAGTGCAATAGCCTCAGTTTAATTATTTGGGCTCCTAGTAAGAGTTCAGGCTAAATTTGCCCTCAGAACCATTTATTTGTGTTTTTTACATGGTACTTGTAAAACTGTCTCTCCAGCAGTTTGGGGCAAAACAATCACACCAAAGGAGTAGCTTCAAACTGCCCCCACGGAAGCCAGATTGGGGCTGTGGCATGCACACACTGCAGCCCCAATCCACCGCCAGCTTTAAGCTATTGTGGGATTTTTGCTGGCCAAAAAAGTAGTAGCAAAGTTCAGCTCTTTTTCAGCCAGCAAAAATCCCACAACAGCTTAAAGCTGGCTGCAAGCCACTATGATGGCATGCAGCATATAAACGCTGTGCTGCCAGAGCAACTTGAAGACACCCATGTCTAAACAGCTGGACAGCTTCAAGACATCTTGGGGACATGCATCATCTAAACACCATGCTGCCAAAGGTGGCTTTACCAGGCCCATCTGTTTTAGCCCTATATTTCAAATGATCTGATTCTCTTCCTTTCAGCTTTTTTCATAGTCCACCTGTCATCTGGATCATCTTTTTCATTCCCATTATTTCCATCTGGCACTGACATTCTGGGAAGGGCCAGCAACTGGTGACCACCATATTTATCTTCCCAACTAGTTGCAGAGTGAATCAGAATCAGAACATACCTTTATTTCAGCCAACAGGCCATTAGGCAACAGAATATATATAAAACATATAAAACATGTTAAAATAGCACTATAGAACAAACATTCATAACATACTCCTAATACATACTTATATACACACACATATACATATACAAAGTCACTCACAGATGCATGCTAGGCCATATGACACTGGGACAAGGTGGATATTTGTACGTGTATTTAGAGAGCAATAGACAGGGCTCTTTGTTATCTGTGGGTCATAATCTTACAAGTTTTAGCAGCACAGAAGAAAAACTTTGCCACTGATTCTGTTTTACTTTTCTCCGAGTCATTTGACAAGTACACCAGGTACCAATTGGATGGTTTACCTGGAAACGTAAGCAGGAGGGGTGAAATTAATCTTAGTATCTCATCCTTATAGAATCATAGAATTGTAGAGTTGGAAGAGACCAGAAGGGCCATCCTGTCCAACCCCCTGCCATGCAGGAAATCTCAATCAAAGCATCCTCAACAGATGGCCATCCAGCCTCTGTTTGAAGACCTCCAAGGAAGGAGACTCCACTACACTCTGATGGAGTGTGTTCCACTGTCGAACAGCCCTTACTGTCAGGAAGTTCCTCCTAATGTTGAGGTGGAATCTCTTTTCCTGGAGCTTGCATCCATTATTCCGGGTCCTGTTCCCTGGAGCAGCAGAAAACAAGCTTGTTCCCTCCTCAATATGACATCCCTTCAAATATTTAAATAGGGCTATCACCTCTTAACCTTCTCTTCTCCAGGCTAAATATCCCCAGCTCCCTATGTGATTCCTCATAGGGCATGATTTCCAGACCCTTCGCCATTTTAGTCGCCCTCCTTTGGACATGCTCCAGTTTCTCAATGTCATTTTTGAATTGTGGTGCCCAGAACTGGACACAATATTCCAGGTGGGGCCTGACCAAAGCAGAATACAGTGGCACTATTACTTCTCTTGATCTAGACACTATACTTTTATCGATGCAGCTTAAAATTGCATTGGCCTTTTTAGCTGTCACATCACACTGTTGACTCATGTTCAACTTGTGGTCTACTTGGACTCCCAGATCCCTTTCACATGTAGTTTCATTCAGCCAGGTGTCCCCCATCCTATATCTGTGCATTTCATTTTTCTGCCATAAGTGCAGTATCTTACATTTCTGTGTTGAATTTCATTTTGTTAGCTTTGGCCCAGCTTTCTAGTCTATTCAGGTCATTTTGAATTTTGATCCTGTCCTCTGGAGTGTTAGCTATTCCTCCTAATTTGGTGTCATCTGCAAATTTGATAAATATGCCTCCAATTCTGTCATCCAAGACTTTGATAAAGATGTTGAATAACACTGGGCCCAGGACAGACCCCTGTGGGACCCCACTGGTCACTTCTTTCCAGGATGAAAAGGAACCATTGTTGAGCACCCTTTGGGTTCGGCCAGTCAACCAATTACAAAACCATGTACAGACATGATCTAGAGGCTCAACAGAACCTTCACCGCAAGGACAGACACATTCATTATAAGGGGTTCCCTTAAAGCAGCCCTCTAGCAAGGCAAAGGGGATAACATTAAATCGTACTTTAGTAAACATAGCTTGGCATTTTGGGATAGTCAAATTTTGTAAACTAGCTGCTGAGTGAAGGAGAATGCACTGTCTGTAGTCTGACCAGCTTCATTACAATGCATTCATGTCAGGTTATCATGAAGCCAATCAAAATGTGAACAGGCATTCCTATACTCTAGCTTTCTGGGAAAGTGGAAAGATGGAAAGGAGAAATGGGAGATGTTAGTAGAAAATATCTGGGATGTCTACTGAAAACATTCCAGGATGATAATTAATATCTAAAATTCTCACATCTTGTCATTGATCTCCATCTTCCTAAATTTCTAGACTTACAGCTTTAAGACGTCTGGGAGGAGAGACTCTCTGGTCAATGTTAACTAAATGGTGACTAAATATATTGCTCTCCAGGATATGGCCACAATAATAGATTACTTAAAATGGTTTTCAGTTATTCACTGCCCAATATCATGCTCCTAACAAAATACGGAAGTCTAAAATATCCCTATAATTATGGTAAACACAGACAACAATCACTGAAATTGTAGAGTACTAGTCACTCTCCCTAACCTACAGGCTGTATATAGAAAGCTAAATGAAATAGTTCTTCCTCTCATATGTAATTAGATATGTACTACATTCCAGGTGTTGGTAGATTATAGGGAGTTTTCTTTTGCTGGGGGCCAAATTCTAATTCATTTCCTTCAATTGTTTCTGTTTGTTGTATTCTGAGTAGCAAGAAAGACTTTTTGAACCCATTTAGTGGATAGTAAATCCCACTAACTTCAAGACAACTATTTAAACACAATGCTTTTCCATACTCCTTCCTGAAAAATATTGATGTAAGAAGATTCACATTACACTGTCATTGCTCCTAAATTCAATGAAATTGAACCAAGTAATAATTTCCATTAATTAAATCAAAGGAATTGTTTTGTTCAAGTAAACTCAGTGTCAAGTTAATTAAGACTGGTTGAAATACTTATATCCTCCCCCTCCCTAAAAACAAGAACGCATGTCAGCTAACAATAAGTAAGAATGGGTACATGCTAACACATAATAAGATCATTCAAAAGGTAGTGCTGACCTATCAAGGATCTGTGGCAACAATGATGGAAAATATACACTCTGTAAGCTTTAAACTAGAATAGCAATAACAAGTACTTTTCTATACCGCTTATCAGTGAGCACTTAAGCACTCCCTAAGCGGTTTACAGTGTGTAAGCTAATTGCGCCAACAAGCTGGATACTCATTTTAGCGACCTCAGAAGGATGCCAGACTGAGTTGACCAGGAGCCCTTGGCTGGTATTGAACTCACTACCTTGTGATTTGTAAGTGAGTTGCGGCAGTACAGGCATTTAACCACTGTGCTGCTAGGGCTCCATGAAGTGAGGTTAGTGTGGCCCACCAGATATGGCTGAAATGCAATTCCCATCAGCC
>NC_056522.1:325089818-325134222 GCF_019175285.1 Sceloporus undulatus | reverse complement strand
ATAATAATAATAATAATAATAATAATAATAATAATAATAATAATAATAATTTTATCCTTCCCCTCTGTGCAATGTTCAACAACACACATGTTCCTGTCTCCAGTCTTAGAAGCTGCTGCAGGCTATGGTATGGTTTTAGTGAATGCTCTCAAAAGTTGTCATGGAGATTACAGGGGGGAATAGCACTCCCAGTTTAGCAACCACAACCTGGTAGCACCAGATTTTCTTCTTCATTGAAAATTCACAGCAACTTCTCACTCAAGCAGCTGGACAAGCTGCAAATCCTTGCAATTTCTGGTGGCATCCTGACAAAGGATCAGGAAAGAAAATCATCATCATTATCAGCATCAGCATCCTCTCCCCAGACATGAGATGTTTCTTCCTGCTGGTAGTGACTGCTGTTATGTTAAAAACAAAATGAATGAAAGAAAGAAAGAAAGAAAATTAATTATTTTGCTAACTCTTGTTCTTATGTTATTTGAGCTGGCACAAGTCCCTCTTTTACCCAATTTGCCATTATCTAAGTTGTATCTGTTTATTTACATTTTTTTACATTTCACATTTTAAAAAGGAGAACTACATAAGATAGCTCTTATACATAGAATACTTACAAATATATCTCTTAAGCATTTTAAGGAACAGCTTAAAAGGAGAGGAAGAAGTGAATTTAAAATGGTTATAGCATCAGCCATTGCAGTCTTGCGGCAAGGCTGGACTCTTCCCTTGGCAACAGTGACAATTTTAAATCTCTCCACAGAAGACACAATTAATGTTTACATAAAAATGTTTTTGGCTGCCTTAACCATTCATGTTTAGAGATGTAATTCCAGTTCCATTTCTCGGTTTTGGTTCTTTCAGTTTGTCACTTCCTCTCTACCACCCATTCTGCTTGCCTTTAGGATTTATTTAATTCATCTTGCCAGTTTATCTCTAATATGCTTTGCTTGCTTTGAGCTGTCTTCTGTCTTCTTAATGGTTCAGTGGGCATATTCATGGCTGGCTGATCCATTTTTATATTTGCCCACTTGCAGGCGACTATCCTAGTTCACCAAAGGTCATCGATGAGTTTCATAAACCATTGAGATTAAGGGAAGCACATCTCTCGCAGCAACTGTGGAGAACATGAAACAGTCATCATTATTTTGCAGATGTAAGGAAGTCTATTTTGCATTTATTTTAAACAAAACCAGATTGCAGCACACATTTCCAGAGTCAGTCATCAGACACTTTATAAATTTTAGAAATTCTTATTCCTCACATGGTTTGCAAAGATTTACTGGTCTTCATATTAATTCAAATTCTTCTCTCCTGTAAATCCCATTTAGCCGTAGGAAGGATACAAGACTTCAGAATGGATTGTGCTATAGCCATAGGATACTGGCTTCAAAAGCAAGATCAGCAGGGTTGAAGTCAAGCAAGAGCCAAAGCTAAACTACAGCACTTGTCTCAGGAAAACTTATTACTTATTATCTGTTTGTGCAAAGAAAAAACCATGTATTAGAAACCAAAAAAATGTATATTCTTCTTTAAAAGTAGCATTTAAACGGGGGGGGGGGGGGGGGAGAGAACAACAATATAGTTTTTTGTGGGTTTTTCAGGCTATGTGGCCATGTTCTGGAAGAGTTTATTCCTGATGTTTCACCAGCGTCTGTGGTTGGCATCTTAGGAGGAGTAGCTAATACCCCAGAGGGCAGGATCAAGATTCAAAATGACATTGATAGATTGGAAAGCTGGGCCAAGGCTAACAAAATTAATTTCAACACCAAGAAATGTAAGGTACTGCACTTAGGGTGGAAAAATGGAATGCACAGATATAGGATGGGTATTAGCTGAATGAAACTACGTGTGAAAGGGATCTAGGAGTCCAAGTAGACCACAAATTGAACATGAGTTGACAGTGCGATGCAGCAGCTAACAAGGCCAATGTGATTTTAGGCTGCATCAATAGAAGTATAGTGTCTAGATCAAGGGAAGTAATAATGCCACATTGTTCTGCTCTGGTCAGGCCCCACTTGGAATATTGTGTCCAGTTCTGGGCATCACAATTTAAAAAGGATATTGAAAAACTGGAGCGTGCCCAAAGGAGGGCGAATAAAATGGTGAAGGGTCTGGAAACCATGTCCTATGAGGAATGACTTAGGGAGCTGGGGATGTTTAGCCTGGAGAAGAGAAGGTTAAGAGATGATATGATAGTCCTGTTTAAATACTTGAAGGGATGTCATATTGAGGCAGGAGCAAGCTTGTTTTCTGCTGCTCCAGAAACTAGGACCCGGAGCAATGGATGCAAGCTCCAGGAAAAGAGATTCCACCTCAACATTAGGAGGAACCTCCTGACAGTAAGGGCTGTTTGACAGTGGAACAAATTCCCTCGGAGTGTAGTGGAGTCTCCTTCCTTAGAGGTCTTTAAACAGAGGCTGGAAGGACATCTGTTGGGGATGCTTTGATTGTGGCTACAGTAGTGGCATTTAACTACTGCGCTACCAGGAGCAAGTTTTTCCCCCCTGCAGCTCCACTGGACAGGACATGGAGCAATGGATTCAAACTAGAGAAAAAACAGTTTCCACACTTCCTGAAAGTAAGAGCTATTCGACAGTAGAACATGCTGCCTCAGAGTGTGGCAAAGTCTCCTTCTTTGGAGATTTTTAAAAAGAGGCTGGATGACCATCTGTTGTGGGAGCTTTGATTGTGTATTCCTGCATGGCAGGGGGTTGGATTGGATGGCCCTTGCGGTCTCTTCCAACTCTATGATTCTATGCTGGCACAGAAGTGAGTGGGGTATATACACTGTGTGACCCTTGGTTGAGAGGAAGTGATTTACATGTTAATCTGTGTGTTGGTCTGTTGTTGAATGTCTCAGGATGTCTGTTTAATTAGTGATCCATTGTCTGCTGGGAAATCCCATGACTCTAGGTGGTTTTTACTTGCACTTGCTGAGTCTTCATTTCGGTGTTTTTCAGGACTGGTTCTTCAGAAACTATTATGTTTACTTTAAGGGTTTCTTCTTTCCTGTTGAAGTGTTTGTGGATTTCAGTGGGTTCCCCGTCCATTACTCTGTTACTAAGCCATATAGCCAGTGTTGTCCAAAGACTGCTCTGGTGGTCATGCGGCCAGCATTACTGCACCAAATGCTATTACCTTCCCACTGAAGTGGTATCTATTTACCTATTTGCATTTGCATGCTTTTGAACTGGTAGGTTGGCAGAAGCTGGGACTAGTGACCAGAGCTCACTGCACCATGCAGGACTTGGGCTTTGAACTGCAAACCTTCTGATCTTCTGATTGTCAGCCCTGGTTTACACTTTCTGTTTGACCAAGAAATTTTCAGTATTGCTCCCTTAAGGAAACCCTCACTCTAGACCTGGCTACTTTGAAAGATCAATGGAATGATCTAAACTAGAACTAAAATCAAAAATTTCCCATTGGAAAATGGCTCTGTAATCTGTTAAATTCTCTTATTCTGAATATTAAGGGGCAATTAACACAACAGAAAATTCTTTACATTGTGCACAGTCCAGGATGATGACTGTCAAAAATGTGGGCAGGATTGGGAAAATTCTGATGATGAATATGATCTTGGAAATGACACATATAGGGCCCATTCCCACTTACCGGAAAATCCATTTCCTGAACCGATTCCTGAAGCCGGTTCTGAAAAAACATAGTTCCCACCATGTTTGCGCCAGTTTCAGGAATTGGTTCAGGAATCGGCAAATGCCAGGGGACAGCTTTTTGGCCCAGCCCATCTCTGGTCTCTCCTGGCCCCAAAATCTCTTGTCCAGCCTCCTTACTGGCTTCTTTGGCCACTGACCAGCTTCCCTGTGCCTTTTTAAAAAATTTCCTGCAGCCAAGGAGACCAGAAGGAAGTTGCAGAGAAGCCAGGGGAAAGCCGGGGAGGAAGTTGCATGGCTTTCGGCTTCTCTGCGACCTCCTTCCAGCCTCCCTGGCCACTGGAAAATGTAAAAAAAGACGCCGGGAAGCTGGTCAGTGGCCAAAGAATCCAGTAAGGAGGGTGGACCAGGGAGAGGCCAGAGATGGGCCGGGCCGAGCTGCCGGTGGGAACCAGGGCCGATTCAAATCCGATTTAAATCCGCCAGGTTCCCACTTGGGCTGAATCGATTTATTTAAAAATAAAACGATTCAGCCCAAAAAACACTGCTAAAACCCAGCATCTTTTTGATGTGGGTTAAATGGGCAGAAAAGGGCAGAAAGAATGCCCCCCCTTTCTGAATCGATTTCTAAAATCGGATTCCATGGGAACCATGCTCCTTTAACCCAGATCTGGATCCTGATTCAAACGTAGTGGGAACAAGGTTCTAGAATTGTCTTCCTAGTGAAGTTACACTGGTGCTCTCTTCTACATCCTTTGATAGGCAGGCCTTTCAGTGTTGCATGTCAGCAGGCCATTGAGGGTTGACTGCTCAGGGAGAAAGCACCTTTCATGTGCTACATTGTTTATATGTGTTCTTCATTCTAATGGTTTGTTTTTAACTGCTGTCAATTTTAATGATACTTTGTATGATATAAATTTTTAATCTCTGTCTGTTTTATCTTTTGTAAACTGCCATAGATGTCAGACTAAGAAAAAAGTGAGAAATAAATAAATAAAACATGTTGAGCATCCCTTATCCAAAATGATTGGTAGTGTTTAGAAGTTGAGATTTTGGAATACAAATAGTGTAATATGTACAGGTACTGTGTTTGTGAGGTTGAAGGGAGATGCAGCTGGAGAGAGATGTGAGGATCTGTGAAATGGCAATCCAAGCATAGTGCTTACTGCAAACCCACACCTCCTACCTTTCACAGATCCCCAAAACAGACAATTTTTGGTACACACAATACTCCACTTTCTATACACTAATAATGTTCTAAACGTCTAGTGGGTCTAAGACCTTAGGAACCAAAGCTAACCAAGATATTTTATGCTTGAGGCCAACAGCAAATGGTACCTCCTCCCTCTACCCACAAGACAAACGGCATAATACCAAAGGCAAGTTACTTGGTATCTGCAGCATTTCTCCTCATCCCTGACAATAAAAGTAGAGCAACAACAGGCTTTCCCCCATGTGTCTTGACATCTGTTCCCCATCATATATGCTGCTTTCCTGCTAGTTCTGTCTTTTGGCCATGGTTTTTATTCTCTGTGGTTTTATTGTGTTTTTAATTTTGGAATGTTTTTATGATGTTTATATACTGTTGTTTAAATTGTATATGTTTTATATCCTTGTTGTAACCCGCTTTGATCTCTTTTGGAAAAGCGGGCTATAAATACACAGTATTATTATTATTATTATTATTATTATGAATGCTAGCACTTTGCTACTACAGTTAATTACCATTACCACTAGAACATGCCAGGCTTTAATAATGCTGCACACCAGCTGCTGAGACAGCCTCCTCTCTTGACCTGTCACAGCTCTCAGATCACATGCAAAGTTAACAGCAACAAATGGACTTACTGGTAGAACACAACCACATTATAAACTTTAGGGTCATGCCAACTATGTCAAGTGCAGCAGTATCATACCAGCACACTGGCAGAAGTTCTGATTGGATCACTGTCATCCATGCAAGGTAAGTTGTTGTCTTAGCAAGACACAGATGCCCTCTAAGGCCTCGTGGGAGTTGGTTGTTTTAGTCGTGCTGTTGGATGCATTCCCCCTTTGGAACCATTGCTTTCTTACACAGCTATTCTGAAGCTATGATACTTAGGATAAGAAATATAATGGGACAATGTAATTTCTTAGAAAAGATTATAATACTCTGTAAGTCGGAAAGCAGTAGGAAAAAAGGAAGACCACACTACCATTGAATTGATTCAACTAGGGACACCGTGGCCCTGAATTTGCAAGAACTGAGCTGAGCAGTTCATTCATGCATTTATTTTTCAGTCAGAGGTCAAATATAAAAATAAAATGCATAAGATACATTAAAATATACACAAACTCAGCTAAAATACATCTAAAATTCTTAAAACCCTAAATACAAATGTCTAATACCCCAAAACTTAAAAGTTGAGCTACCCCAAAATTAAAGAGGAAGATAAAATGCAGAACAGTTGATGATGGGACTCTTGAAGATCTCTCATTCATAGGATCACCATAGCTCAACTTGAAGGCAAATAACAAGAACATTGTATCATAATTCATTATATCGTAATAGTAATGAGGATTGCACTGCATTCTGAGTTAGATAAGTCCAGCAAACCAAGATCTCCAGGCCTGGAAGACTTGGGATAGGGGAAAATGGCTCCCTGAGAGGTGTCCACTAGCAATTCATATCTTTCTCTCAGCTAGGAGTTGTGGAAGAAGGCTTGAGAGGGTGACACTACCTTGCTCTGCCAAGGAGGGAGAGATGCAGGTCTAGCTCCATCAGATCTGGCCTGAACTAAGTAGAAGAGCCCTCCCTCCAGTCCATCTGGTGACATCCGGCCATGGAGGGAGAGATGCAGGCCCAGCTCCATCAAGCCTGGCCTAGATTAAGAAGCAGAGCCCTCCCTACAGTCCATCTGCCTTGGTCCAGGCCTCAGGGGGAGAGAAGAACTGCTGGACCTGATCCCCTTCCCCATCACCATTCCCTTCTCCTTTTGTTTCGTGCCTTTTTAGATCGTAAGCCTGATGGCAGGGAACCGTCTAATTAAAATAATAATAATAAGCTGCTCTGAGAGCCTTTGGGGCTGAAGGGTGGGGTATAAATACTGTAAATAAATAAATAAATGTTAGATGTGGAACCCTAAAGAGCCAGCATCAATCACTCCACTGTATGAGTTCCACATTCCACTCAGCTAGGAGTTGTGGAAGAAGGCTTGGGAGTATGGAAGGGCCAATTAATATTACTATTCAGATTCTGAGATAACCTCACTTTGTGAAATTAAGATAAGCTCCTGAAGTCCAAAATCACCAAAATATCAGCTCTTGTTGACAGAGATTTCCTTCAGTGGAAGGCAGCTGATGTGTGACAATCTTATTCCTTAATAACTACCAAGCCATTAAGATATACAAGCCATTTGAATTGCCATTATCCCTTTTTTCCACAATAGTCATCCAGCTTGGTCCTAAAAATTCATCCAAGAAAGATTTCTTTTTTTTGTTAGTGATAAAATCATAATAATTGGCTAAAAAGAAAAACAAAGTCATTTTCTTTAATTTCACCAGTCAAAATTCTCATGTAGAACTAACATATAGTTTTAAATAAATTTCATATTTCCCCCCATACACACATTTTATAGACAGTAAATCATTCTAACTCTGAAAGACATCCATGGAGAAGGCAATTATCTATGGGGGCGAAGAGTTTCTTTATTGACCTGGAAAATCCACTGGTACATTGCAGCCCTACAATGTTGTGAGAAGGGCTGCAGAATCTTTCCTGGAAGTAAAGGACCTAGAAACTATAGTATATGCATTGGTAACTTCACAACCCAGTTTCTGTAATGCACTCTACGTGGGGCTACCCTTGTGCCTAGTCTGGAAACTTCAACTAGTGCAAAATATGGCAGCCAGGCTGGTCGCTGGAAAAACTAGAAGTGACCAAATAACACCTATACTGTACTAAAATCTCTTCACTGGCTGCCTATTAGTTTCCGGGCACAGTACAAAGTGTTGATTATAACGTTTAAAGCCCTACCTGGCTTTGGTCTAGGGTTGCCATAATTTGCTACCACCAAACCAGGACCATGAAATGTAGGATAAAATGTAGGACAAAATTTCCATAAAATGTAGGACATTCAAAAAATGTAGGACACACCCAATTCAAGGTCAAATACATATAAATAAATAAATAAATAAAAAAAATCCATTAAGCCTCCACTCTAAGCCCCTAGGGAGACCTGTCAGGCCCTAGGTCTCCCTGCTGCTCATCCGCCATGCTGAAAACAAGGGAGGTGGAGGCAGCAGCAGAAGGCCAAGCACCCACCACCCACCACCCCAAGCCCCCTTACCTTATCTTATGGGGCCTCTGGAGCACAACAACGCCTCCAAGGCCTCCCCGGGACTGGAGGAGGCCGCGGCCAAAGCCCCAACCATGCGCCACCTCCAAGGCCTCCCCAGGGCTGGAGGAGGCCACAGCCAGGGCTCCAATGCCTCCCAGGGCTGAAGGAGGCCACGGCCAGGACCCCAACTGCGGCATGGCTTCCAAGGCCTCCCTGGGGCTGGAGGAGGCTGAGGCTCCGAGTGGAGTGCCGCCTCCTCCAGTCTTGGGGAGACCTAGCCGGCCGCGCTGGTTGGGGTCGCAGCAGGTGGCGCTGCGCTTGCGGCCTTGGTGGCACTGTCTCCTCTAGTCCCAGGGCAGGGTGGAGGGCCATCCTGCAGGGGGGAGAAGGGGGAGGAGGAGGAGCTGGGCCTGAAGGAGGTTTTACAAAATGTGGCCTACAGCTAGGCAGAAATCCAGGATTGGAGGGTCAAAAATGCCCATCTGGGATGGGACCTTTTTTGACCCTCCAATCTGGGATTGTCCCGGCCAAAACTGGGATATGGCAACCCTTCTTGGGTCCAACCTATTTGAGGGATTGCCTACTCTCATATAATCCGCCCTGCACACTCATCTGGGAGGAAACTATTGCAGCCTTTAAAAACTAGACTAACTCCCAGAGGGACTTCTCTCCAATTGCTCCCAGATTATGGAATGGCCTGCCAGACAAGATCTGTCAAATTACCAGTTTAGACAGCTTTAAAAAAGCTGTCAAAATGGATCTCTTCTGACAGGCCTTTCCTGAATAAAAGTGTCTGGCCACAGAATGAGCGCCCTTCACATCATGTATTAGCCTACACTCTGTCCTCATTATATTTTTATTGTTTAATCTCCAATTTTAATTGTATCATGTTTAATCCTGTTTGAAGGGGGGATTTGAGACATAATATTGAATGTAGATATTTTAATGTGTTGTGAGCCGCTTTGATTGTCTTGTCACAGAAAAGCGGGATAAATATAAAAGTTTTATTATTTATTATTATTATCTTGAATATGGCAGTTGTTCTAGACCATGCCAGGTAGTGGCATCCAAGTCACTGAATCCATTCCAGGGTTTGCCTAGTTTTAAAGGTGGTGTCCAAGGTACTGAATCTATTTAAGTATGGGATTCAGCACCCTGAAGACCTCCTTTGAATTCTACAATAAAACTCTGAGTGGACTCACTACCTGATTAGCCTAAGGGCTACCAAGGAGAACTGGTCATAAACATTTATCTGTTTACAAGCAGGTGAAGCATAATCTGTTAGTCTGTGCCACACTTTTCCAACCCAAAACAATGGAGATTATCACACTAGGGCAATTTCAGCTATAATCAAGGTATTGAAAACAAAAAGCAACAGTAGCACTATAGCACTCAATATTTTCACACACTCGCGCAATCACATGATAAAGTGACATGAAACCCAAAGAATAGTGCAATTGTTTTCTGCACATATCCGTGAATTAATCATTAGTACATATGAATTGATCATTTTGCACATGCGTTTCAGTGCATGTCTTCAAATTATATTCCCACGCAGCACAGAGTAAAAAACAATAAAATAAAATTTATTCCGCCATCATAGTATTTTAATCCAGTGTAAACAAAATCATGCTCTGTTCTTCAAACAAGACTGAAATCCACTACAAACCCAATCCTGGCAATGAAATGGAATTGCCTGTGATGAAATGAAGAATAGTTTGTTGCTGGAGCATTCCTGGTTCTTCCCAGGATAAGTCCTGGATGAGCATGACGTCATCTGAAATTTTTCCTTGCAATCGCACAATTTAACCAGGATTTGGCCTTTTTCTTCCCCTTTTCCCCCTGTCTGATACTCTCCAATAGTACTGAATCCAACCAGTTCTTCTGAGAATATCCATTATTGCCTCTCAGTTGAAAGAATCACTAATTTGTATTCAAACATGACTGCTTTATATTCACTGTCTTAATATTTTCCTTGTTCTTGTCTCTATAAACATCCCCTTAATAGAGTTACTTTATTTATTACATTTATATCAAGGCAGCATACACTGCCTTTGAGTCCAAACTCCTGCCACACAGGAACACCAATCAAAGCACATTCAACAGATGGCTATCCAGCCTCTGTTTAAAAACCTCCAAATAAGGAGACTCCACCACACTTCAGGGAAAGCATATTCCACTGTCAAACAGCTCTGGCCATCAGGAAGTTCCTCCTGAGATTTAGGTGGAATCTCTTTTCCTGTAATTTGCTGCTCCTTGTGATGCTCCTTGTGATGCTCCTTGTCCTGTCCTAGAGCTGTGGGAAACAAGCCTCTTCCCTCTGTAATATGACATCCCTTCAAATATTTAAACATGACTTATCATGTCCCCTCCAAAACTTCTTTTCATCTGGCTAAACATTCGCAATTCCCTAAGCCACTTCTCATTGGGCATGGCTTACAGACCTTTCATCATTTTGGTTGCCTTTCTCTTGACATGTTCCAGCTTGTCAACATCCTTCTTAATTGAGGTTCCCAGAACTGGACACAATATTCCAGGTGAGATCTGACCAAAGCAAAGTGGGACTATCACTTCCCTTGATCTAGATGCTATGCTCCTATTGATGCAAGCAAGAATTGTGTTGGCTTTCTTGGCTGCCAAATCTCACTGCTGACTCACGTTCAGCTCGTGGTCTACCAAGACTCTTAGATCCCTTTCACATGAACTGCTGTCTAACCAGGTATCTCCCATCCTATATCTGTGCATTTCATTTTTTTTGTCTAGGTGTAGGACTTCACATTTCTCCCTGTTGAAATTAATCTTGGTAGCTTTAGCCTAGCCCTCACATCTGTCATGGTCATTTTGAATTTTAATCATGTCCTCTGGGGAATTAGCAACCCCTCCCAGTTTGTTATCATCTGCATTCCTTCTCACTTTATCGCCCCCATGAGTGTGGGAGGCAATGGCTCACTAGGGTTGGTGTTACCCAGTGCAGTAACTCATGATGTCACCCCCTCCCCGTTGACCTCCTCCAGTACCATGCCATACAGACTCATTAGTAATGGTTTTTGTAGGAATGTTACATATAAATCGTATTTCTTATATATCACTGAATGTAATAGCAATAGCTGTGACATAAGCAACTAGCAAAATTAAAATTATACCTTTAAATTACAATATCATATGCACAGCCTAAATGTATTTACATGTACATAGTTTCATGTGATTAAAGGGAAAATTTGGTAAGATGTGAAAATTTTTAAAATTTTAAAGGATTTTTTTAAAAAAATTAAAAAAAACTAAAATTATTTTTTAAAATTTTAATTTTAATTAAAAAAAAACAGGAGCCTTTCCTTTCTCCTCTCACAGAGCCTCACCCGAACTCACACCATCTCTTCAGTGTTTTAAAGAGACACAGGCAAACTCCACAGCTCATTTCTGCAAGAAAGCAGATGTTCGGGGAACCATGGTGTCACCCCCTGCTTAGGGTGTCAGCTGATGTGATCTGTATCCCTCGCACTCCCCTAGTGATGCCCTTGCTGGAAGGCTGGGCCTGTGAGTTTTATGGCCCAGTGGGGACTTGAACCAGAATCTCAAGAGTACCAGAGTTAAAGTCAAACACACTAAGTATGATGCAACTATGAGGAAGAGAGAATAAGTGAAGAAACATTTTTTTTCTAATCCCCTAATACTAAATGCCATAACTTCTTGGATATTTCTCATGAGGTTAGTGAAATTTGCTTTCAAGTAAGTACACTTAAAACTTGCTCATTTCAAAACCAAAGTTGTTTCTGCTGTTAACATTATTTTGGTTTGGTTTTTAATTATTTGGGGCAGAATATTGTTGCTTTGTTGTTGTAAAACACCCATAAAATCTTCTGTTTCAACTTCTTCATTGTGTTTAGCCTCCAGCCAGCACAGCTAATTGCATACCTTGATTTTTATATTCTGTGAATGTAGCATGAGAATTGTAAACTTATCTACAGATTCCTTATGGTATTTCTCAGATGCATGATGCTACAACCCCCACGAGGGGCCATATACAGCATGTTCCTTCTCACATCCCACCTTAATTTTCTATATTCAGATCCGTGAATGAGAGGAAGTGGGCATGATATTGCAAAATCAGCTGATGTCTCTTCTGTGTGGGAAGAAGTCTTTGTGTGAAAAGTTCCTGCTCTCTTCGTGTTTTGTGTACATGTGCCTGTGCATGCGCATACAAATACACGTGCATGATACGTTGTAGGGGCCATGATCTATTTTTATTCTGTGATATCCTGCCTTTAAAAAAAAAGTTTGGTCCCAAAAGGCATACTTCAGTTTCCATTTAGAAACCGCACTTGTGTCACATGTACACCAAAGCAAGGCTTCCTCTTTTGGGAGCGGAAAGGAATGGGATTTGTCATTCAAGCAGCCAGAATGTCTGAAGCACAATAAAAATCAGAGAGGAAGTTAAAGCAGCAGTTTCCTCTTTGAAGTAGCAATAACAGCCAAAAGCCTGTACAAGTTTTGTTATGTGCCTTCAAGTCAACTGTGACTTAGGGCAGCAGCAGCATCCCAGGTTTTTCTTAGTAAAACTGATTCAGAAGAGGTTTGCAATTCCCTCCTAGGTTGAGTGTAAATTTTTGCTGAAGGCCATTCATTGGATTTCCATGGCTGAGTGAGGATTCAAAACCCAGTCTCCCAGAGTCCTACTCCAACACTCAAATTTCTACACCATTATAGCTCTTTCATATATTCAATCTACTACCTCAGATGGCAAACACAGCTCAGAACTTGGTGCGTTAATCAAAATGGCACATAGAATTATGGTTCATTAAAGACATTTGTTTAAAAAAAGACACAGCTGAAAACAAGATAATGACATCATAACCTCAAAGAGGAAAGCTTTGGCTTGAAGCAAAAAGTTATGCTTGGAGTAATGTTATTAGGGCATAAATAACTGTGGCCAGGCTACCTTTACCAGGCAGTTAGCACACCAACCTAAGCTGATGAAAAGCATTTCATGCCACCAGTGCCATTATAGCATTTATCCTATATCTATTCCATCTGAGTAGACCAGAGAAGTTCTAGGGGTTCCTCTGCTTCCTTTTCAGATTTACTTGACCAGCTCTCTCTCAGTTCTCACAAATCTGACAAACGTCTTCTTCTTCAGAGCTTTTGAAATTCTGTTGTCAGAAACTGTTGTTTTACTTTCTCATTTAGCTAATTTCAACTATTTAAGAACATAAGAATATAAGAAGGGAATCAAACCACATACTAGTGTAGCCCAACTATCTGTTCACACAATGACCAATCTGTAGCCCTTGAGAAGCCCACCATGAGGACATGAATGCATTCTCCATTTTATGCTGTCCAGTGACTGATACACAGAGACATATCGTCTCCGATACTGGACATATCAGCGATTCTCACAAGTAGTTATGGATAGTCCCATCCTAGAATTTATCCAGTCCCCTTTAAAAGCCATCCAGATTGACAGTCATCACCACAAGGCAGTGAATTCCATTCTAACTAAGCAAAGTGTGAAGAAGTACTTCCTACGGTCTATCTTAAATCTCTCAGAATTCAATTTCACTAGATGCCTCTGCATTCATGAGAAACAAAAATCATAAACCTCTTATTCACTTTTTCCCTAAGTTAAACCACCCCCAAATATTATAACTTTTCCTCCTTGGGAAGTACTTCAATACTATGTTCATTTTAATTATCATTTTCTTATTTTTGTTGTATGAAAGCGTTGCTCTGAAAAACTCGATTTCAGGAATTGATTATTGCCAGGTTTATACAGCTAATTTCTTCAAAAGCCTGGTGTAGGCTGAATAAAGCAGGAAATAAAATTCAAGATCCAGAGTTTTAAGATCTTCGGGAGAACGCTTTATGTACATGTTGTCCCCACCACAGGTGCATTTGGTGAAGACATGGAAGAGAGCTTTCTCGATGACTGCTCTTCAGTTTTAAAATTCTCTCCCACGGCAGGCTCTGTGGTACTCCTCCTTTTTTGCAACAACAAAACCATTTTATTTAGGCAGGCCTTTGGCTCTTAACTTATTGTGGCAGAAGGATCTTTTAATGGAGGGTGTTATGATTTTGTACTCTTTACTATGCTTTAAAGTGTTGTTAAACTCTTTTAATGTAGTGTTTTTAATATATTTGTACATGTAATTATTTTAAAACTTTTATCTCAAATAGGTTTTAGCTGGACTTTGTTATCAATTTATTGCCACCTGAGGTCCCATACTGAGAGGAAGGAAGGATGTAAAACAAACAAACAAATGCAATTGCTTCTGTTTTGGCCAGTGATGTCTGCAAACTGGCATTTGCAACCCTTTTGCTCAATACCACAGAGCTGAAACCTAGAGATCAAGTGAGTTGTACACATGCTCTTCTCGAATTTAACTTCCCTTTGGAAAAGTCAACATCTGCAAATTCTTTTTTTTTTTTTTTTTTAAGGAAACAAAATTCATTTATGCTTCCAGCTTGTGTGAAAACAGCCTTAAATTGGCCATGAGTGATATACATAAGCTAAAAGGTGGTTTTGAAGAGGGTGAGGCAAAACTATTAAATATACAGGACAACCCATTCCCATTTCAACCTGGCATTCCTAAATCATACTTGTTGTATAATTGCCAATAGGCCAAAATGAAACCATATTGCTGTACCACTGTACCATCCTTGATTGACTCATGACAGTAGCATGCTATGCTATGATGCAATGTTGGGCTGGTGCAGGAGTCAATGAATCACATCCCCACTCTCAATAAACTTGTTTCTTTTATAGAAGCTTGTGGGCTGCAGCTCATATATTTGTGGTGCCTCTGAGAACTCAGGCTTTACATGATGCCTTTTTAGAAACTGACCACAAAGTCATTCTGACCCAAGTTATTGATTCATAATTAAGCAGAGCTTCCTAAAACAGGTTCTTATTTAGTATTAAACTTTTGATGGCCTGTTTAGAAAGAAGCTAGTTAAGTTGGTGGTGGGGGTGGGGGAGAAGAAGCTATGTTTACAATGTTCTGACTTTTCTACCAGATCAAGGCAATATTAGTGCAGCCTTTCATTGTAAATAAAACTGGATAGAAGGCTTCTTAGAAGTCAATATTCTCAGTGAGTTCAATGGGACTTATTACTAAGTAAACGTGTCCCTGAATGTATGTCAAATGCCTTTGGTCCCTATATTCAGATGGAAGCCACCGAACAATATATGGATGCACATTTGACTTTTAGAGTAAAGTTGTACACATTTCCTGCAGACCTGAGCACTCTACTTAAAGCATATTACAGAGCTACCTCCAGCATTGTTACCATACAGCTATATATGTACTGGCTGCAACAAGTTAGGGCTGTGTTTTTTCCTTCAGTAGCAGGAGAAGAGTGTGGCCATCTTTACAATGCAATGCAATTTACAACTGCCTGTGAAGATAGCTGAGATAAATGAACAAGGTGATGGCTGCATCAGAGAGTGATAATTAAAGGGATTAACATACTATCTGTGAGATCATGAAGCCTCTTCCCCTGAATTGCCTCTGCAGAGATTGGGACATCTGCCAATCTCTGTCTGAGGGTGGGCAACTGTATTGGGCCAGAAATTAGTTTTTCCCTTCTCTTCCCCCACCGCCATGGAGCACAGCCCTTTACAGAAACATCTCTGTCTTCACTGGAATGCTTCCCAAAATGGTGATGAGAAGTGACATTGCTCCTATTTTGAGAAACGCCCGAATGAAAATCGAGACATTTGGGATTTAAGGGGACTTTCTCTGTGGGACTAGGGTGGTTTTTTTTCAGGTTGGGGGGGCTTTCCATAATGGCTTTAGGTGAAATACACTCCAAAACCATGCTAAAGATTTTTTTAAAGGGATGTTGGGACACTGGGAAGCTGGCAGGAGGCTTCAAGGACAACATGCAGCCCATGGACTCTATCTGTTGCTGAGGGAAAGGGTTTTTCAGCTCATAGGTTGTTCTTCTGTCAGAAGCAGCAGGTGAAAAGCCCCTGAATGTGGTATTCTGTGGAAATTCTAGGACCATGTTGAATACAGTTTTGGAGTACTGGAATCCAAACCCACTCCAGAAAGGAGCCCAATGTATCTTCTTGCCTCTACTAGCTCGGAGCTAATGCAGGGAAGTGGTGCATGGGACAATTAATCAACTGCATTTCGCATCCAGTTTTCCCTCAGCTGCTCGAAGATGAATAGGAGCTCCATTGGTGCCAGCATCAACAGTTCAACTCCAAGCAGGGAGGAGTGGCAATTAAAAATTGAGTGCAATGGCCACCCCCACAGTGACAGATGCACCAGACAACCCTAAACTAGCATAGGAAAATTGCTTTCCTTTGTGACTAACAAGAGGGGAAATGTTAAAACCCTTGGTATGCCATAAGAACAAAAAAGGAGAAAACCTTGCTTTACCTTACACCACGGCCAGAGTGCCCTGGCAAGTCTTTGGATGATGCAGTTGATTCACCTCCTTGATGTCTACAGGCTTCACATAGAATTGTTCTGTAAGTGTACTTAATACCCTGGAGTAAGGAACTGCCTTATGTTAGAAATCTTGCTAGGATTAAGAATTCATGCCAGGATAGCTGCTACTTAATTTTTGTGATGATGTGGAATTACATACTAGGATCCTGAAGGCACCAGACTCTTTCTCATCTTAAAAGCTAAGAAGATTCAACTCCTGTTAGTATTTGGAAAGGAGGCTGCCAGGTGCTGTAGGCTATATTACAAAGGAAGGCAGTGACAAATACTTCTGAGTATTCCTTTCCTAAGAAAAGTCTATAAAATTCATGAGGTTACTCTAAGTCCACAGGCAAGACACATACTTACTTTCAGTGAACTTCCTTTTTGCTCTAATTGCCATTAAACAGAGTCAGCATCTACCTTAGTGGCTAATGAAAATAGCATATCTGTTATCAACTCCTATTGATAGAGGAATCTGAGGGAAATTACCAGGAAGTAAAACCTTTGAGGAGTAGAGACTAGAGTGCCTATGAAGAAGGGAAGGATCAGAAGAAAGAAACTGCAGAGGGAGAGGAAAAGGATATGAAACCAAAGCACAGGAATAGCTGTGGCTTTCAGAGAGCTGTACACTCTAAAACTGAAGTACTGAACATGTTTGACATGCAGAGCTAAGCTTAACTATTAAGAACTACTTCAAACAAATTGTTACCTGGTTGCTGCTAAATCAGCAACTCCATGTCTCCTACTCCCAGGGAGTATTTGGTAAAGCACAACACGAACCATACTTTTCCTTGAGGCATCATATGGCTCCAACATTTGATCTTTTCCATTTACCTCTACAATGTCTTTGATCTAATCAGTTGCATATGTAGGCTTATTATAATCTGACATGAGATCTTCAAAATGTATCTTCTCCAAAATAAAGAAAAAGAGGAACACACTGCTAATTTTACCAGTGTATTTTAATATTTTAAACAAAAGTCAATATCCCTCAATATTTTAGGCCTTGTTATTCTTCTTGTGTTTTATTTAATACATTTATACTTCATATCTTTAACGTAAGTGTTCTCCTGAACAGCTTGTAATTATGCAAAATCATAAAAACAAAAACATAAAGGCGTCATACTTAACATCATCAAAACAATATATATTGTAAAACACAGGTTGTTGTTTTGTGCCTTCAAGTTGTTTCTAACTTATGGTAAACCTATCAGGATTTTTATTGCCAAGATTTGTTGAGAGGGAGGTTGCCTTTGCCTTCCTCTGAGGCTGAGAGAAAGTAACCAGTGGGTTTCCATGACTGAGTGGGGATTCAGACCTTATTCTCCAAAGTCATACAGTCAGCCCTTCTTATACACTGATTCTTTTATACATGGATTCAAGCATCCACAGTTTGAAAATGTTCAAAAAATATATAAATTTCAAATATCAAACCTTGATTTCCCATTTTTTATAAGAGACACTATTTTGCTATGCCATTATATTTAATTGGACTTGAGCATCCAAGGATTTTGTTATCCACGGGGCATCTTGGAACCAAACCCCAGTGTATAACAAGGGTCCACTGTAATTCAATGCTCAAACCACTATACCACATGTAAGCATGTGAACATCCCGATATACAGTGGGCCCTCCCCATACATGGGGGATCCTTTCTGGACCCACCCTCCCGCATATCGGGAAACACACATATGTTCAAATTCCATTTGTTTTAATGGGGGAGCACTCCTGTGTGTGGCACATGCACACCATTAAACCTCCCATGGCTTAACCTTCCATGTAAGGTTAAAACCGTGTATGGCATGCCTGCATATGGTGCAGGCACACTGTATTTATCAATTTAGATATGATTTGTTTTCAATTTGATGTTTTTCAATTCACCTGGTCTAACTTTTATTAATTTTATTCTCTAGTTTCTATACGTATTATACTTTGCATAACATTGTATGCATACATTATTATAGTATTATAAAATATATACTATTATATAATTCTGGATGAGTTGCAATGAACCCCTTTGTACACTTCTTATTTGCTTACAGCTCACACAGTGCTAAGCACTTGTATGATTAAGTGAAAAGATTCTCCCTTCCATTTCCGACTCTGTTGGCTCCCTTCCATATCCCACCATATTCTGTCACATGCTTTTGAGGGTTTCAGTAAGGTTGGAGGTATTAGTCTGGAACCAAAACCTAAAACTCACCAAATCTGTTCTTCTAACCTATCTATGTTTTTATTTCTTTTTTAAAAAGACTATTTTTAAAAAAATCTACTCAGAGATATGTCCTATTGAATTTGAAAATTCTTACTCCCAGATAAATTGGTAACAGGGTTGCTGTATCTATTTCTAATAAGACAATTTTTCTTAGGCAACAAGAATGGGGATACTTGGCCACAAAAGGGAAGCTAGGCCAAACTGCCAGAATAGATGTTTGAGGCTGCTTTAATAAACCATGTATTCATTATCCATGGGCCACTTCAGCTGAACTTTTGCTACAAATATTACACATGTCATGTGAAACAGAAACAGACAACAAAATGTGTGAATGCAAACATCACTTTATTTTTATTTTATTTTATACCCTGCTTTTTTCCTGTATGGGAGCCAAGGTGCCTACACATTACAACATTAAAACAGTATGATAAATAATATAGCTAAACTAATCTGCTCTATAAAAAATTTTAAAGCATTAAACAACAATCCTCTTTACAACATTAAGAACAGTTAAAACCACATTAAAATATGTTACACATTATGAACCAGAGCACTCATTGCACTATCCCAACCAGTTAAAAGCTAAAGGCACATTTATGCAAGAAGGTTTTTCCTGCCAGAGAAAAGAAATTAGAGAGGGGGCCAACCAAGTATTATTTCAAAGAGATTTCCGTAGCTTGGGAGCAGCCAATGAAAAGGTTCTCTCCCAAGTTTTCACCAGATCTAATTGCCATGGGGGTGGGATTGAGGAGATTAGAGGGGGGGGGGGAAATCGGGAAGAAAAAGGCATACTCCCGGCAAAGTCATACAATTGCGCTTAAGATTTTCAGACACCGTCACGCTTATTCAGAACTTAATCCATGAAGATCCAGGAATGCTCCAGCAACAAACCATTCCTGAGACTTTCCCATGAATGGTTTTTTACTGGAGCATTCCTGGATCTTCATGGGTTAAGTTCTGGAAAGCACGATGTGTCTGAAAATCTTCAGTGTGATCGCGCAACTTTGCCGAAAGTATACCTTTTACTTCCAGCTTTTTCCCTCTGTCTGATAATCTCCTTAGAGAAATTCTTCTCTCAAACTCAGGCCTGGTCCAGACGGCCGCGAAAGGACGCCCTCATCATGTGTGAGGGGTGGCGCTTCTAGACGCCCCTCGCCCCTCGCACGTGACCAAGGGCTTCAAAATGGTGGCGCCCTGTACAGATGGGTGCCGCCATCATTACGTGCATAGTGTCCACACATTGCTCTGCCATTCTGACATTGTGAGAGTGCCATTGGCGCAGTGTGATGTCATAATGGCGTCGCAAGAAGAACCCACTTTTCATGGGTTATTTTTGGTCCATGGGGAAGTCCCACGGTCTGGAGGCTGTGGCTTTCCCACGGACCAAAACTAGGCACTGGGAGACCATCCTTTTTGGACGGCCTATCCCGCGCCTCAGATAGGCTTATATAAGGAGATAACAGTCTTCCAGATAGCAGTATTCCATCTATTTCATTCATCTTATCTTTAGAAAGGAAGTATTAAGGTATGTGCAAAGAACTGTGTTCCTTTTAGATAGCTGATCTTTAGATGTTGTGGATTGAACTTGGGATCCTTGCAACAAGATCCATGCAACATCTGCTCAGCCACTAATGTTTGTAGACCATGCTACTTGATTGTTAGTGGGGAGGCAGAAATGATGACATTATTCAGTTGTGCAGGAAAATGTTCTGCTTATGCTCAGTGGCACTCATAGCATTTGTGATTAAAAATTCTCCATTCTTGGTTCAGGAACTGATCTGTGTAGCAGCTGTACCTTCACTTACAGTAGATCTTTGTCCTCTGTCTGAAATACATACATTATTAACATTTAACTTTTAACAAGCAAGGCATTTGAAGAGTGATTGACGTGTAGATGTTAGCAAGAGTTGGAAAGAAGAGAAGAGAGAGGCAGATCAGGAAGAAAGCTTAATTGAATTGGTTGAAAGGAGAGATTTCATACTTTAACACAGTATTTCCCAACTTGACAGCTTTCAGACTTGCTTGACTTCGACTATCACCAGCAACAATTAGATTACGAAATTTGTAGCCCAGCCATTAAAAATAGTGCCAGATTTGAAGGAGCCAATAACAATATGTTACCCTAGGGCATCAATGGCAGCTACAGTCTGTTTCACACTACACAGTTACAGCACTTTGAAATCCTTTTAGTTCCCAAGGGTTCATCCTAAGGAATCCTGGGATTTGTATTTCTGTGCAATATTTAGCATTTTCTACCAAAAAGCTCTAGTGCCTTATCACTAGATAACAGAATCATAATATAAAAGAATCATAGATTTGGAAGAGACCACAAGGGCCATACAGTCCAACCCCCTGCCATGCAGGAATACACAATCAAAGCACCCACAATGGATGGTCATCCAGCCTCTTTTTAAAAATCTCCAAAGAAGGAGACTTTGTCATACTCTGAGGCAGCATGTTCTACTGTCGAATAGCTCTTACTGTCAGGAAGTGTGGAAACTCTTTTTCTCTAGTTTGAATCCATTGCTCCATGTCCTGTCCAATGGAGCTGCAGGGGGGGGGGGACTTGCTCCTGGTAGCGCAGTAGTTAATTGCCAGTACTGTAGACACAAGGTTGTGAGTTAGATCCCGGGGTGCCAAGGTTCACTCAGCCTTCCATCCTTTCGTAGGCTGGTAAAATGGGTACCCAGCTTCTTGGAGGCATTTAGCTTACAGACTGTAAAATGCTTAGAGAGTGCTGAGTTCACTGATAAGTGGTATAGAAATGTACGTGCTATTGCTATTGCTATGACATTCTTTCAAATATTTAAACAGGACTATCATATAGTCTCTTAACCTTCTCTTCCCCAGGGTAAACATCCCCAGCTCCCTGAGTCTCTCCTCACGGAGCATGGTTTACAGTCCCTTCACCATTTTGGTCATCCTCCTCTGGACACGCTCCAGCTTGTCAATATCCTTTTTTTAGCTGCAGTGGCCAGAATTGGACACAATATTCCAGGTGAGGTCTGACCTAAAATGTATAGAATGGCACTGACCTCCCTCAATCTAGACACTATACAACCTAATAATGATGCAGCCTAATAATAATAATAATAATAATAATAATAATAATAATAATAATAATAAATAAATTTTATTTATATTTCCCACTTCTCCCTTTGGATCGAAGCGGGATTACAACAGTAAAAACATCATAAAATACATAGATAATACAAAATACAAAATACACCAATCAAAAATAAAAAGGGGAAGAGTTGTTACAGTATTGCTCACAGTCGTAAGAATCGAGTCATCATATTCAGATGTTCAAAATCAGATTAGGGAGATCCGTTGGATAGGCCCGACGGAAGAGATCTGTCTTCATAGTTTTTTGTGGGTTTTTCGGGCTATGTGGCCATGTTCTAGCAGAGTTTCTTTCTGACGTTTCGCCAGCATCTGTGGCTGGCATCTTCAGAGAATGCTTTGCCTGGAAAATTTGAGTGTATATATACTGTGTGAGCCTGGGAATGCAGGAGTGATTTTGCATGTGTATTGTTCTGTGTTGATGGCTGGCCTCAGGCTGGGAGGCTAATGCAAAAGAGGATTAATGTCTGCTAATTGGTGATCATTATCTGCTAGGAAAGTCCCTGACTCTGAATGGTTTCCCATTTGCATTTGCTGAGTCCTTATTTTGCTATTCCCCAGGACCGGTAGCCAAATTTTGTTCACTTTAAGGGTTTCTTCTTTCTGGTTGAAATTGCCCAGGTGTTTGTGGATTCAATGGCTTCCCTGTCAGGATGCACATCATGTCAGAAACTTCAGTGTTTTATGAATATAAGTGCTGAGAACTGTCTAGATGCATGCTTAATTGGCAATGAAGGGCAGCATTTGCAAATTGAGTTTTTTACCAACTAGATTAATATAACATAGCACTTGAAAATGCATAAAAGAATTGACTATTTTTTAATATGTAAGATCATTGGCTGTACCTCTGTATTTGCTGACATTGTCAATATTCCACATAAACAACAAGATTAGTGGAAAACAGCAAGAATTTATACCATTTTGCAACATTAGGTCACAGTTCTATTTTGCTAAACATGAAACGTACAACAATTCTAGACCATTATTCTATCACCTGCTGAAGGAGGAGTTTGACTTCCAACAAATATCAGAACAGTTGAAATCTCCCATTACTACTACAACTCTCATTTCTGAATGTTTAGTCATCTGTTCCAGGAAGGCATCATCAGATTCCTCAGTACCTTGGGAATCTGTAATAGCCCCACCACCACCACCACCACCACCAAAAAAAAATGATATCACTGTTGTTTCTTTCCCCCTTCATTTTTATCCAGATGATCTTAACCTGGTTTCCAGGATTTAAGTCATGAATCTTTTCACATCTTTGACATATAACAGTACTCCTCCTACTTTCCTATTTCTCTGAAATGGGTTAGTTGTTGTTGTTGTTGTTATCCACCCTCGAATCAATCTCAACCCCTCTATTCCCTATGCTCCAGTGCTCTGCTCAGATCCTGCAAATTCATACCCATGACCCCCTTAATAGAGTCCATCTATCTAGCATGTGGCCTTCCTCTCTTTCTGCTTCCCTCCTCCTTTACTAGCATTGTTTTTTTTCCAGTGAGTCATGCTACCTCATGATGTGGCCAAAGTACAATAGCCTCAGTCTTGTTATCTTGGCTTCCCTACCCCTCTTTTATTACATTCCAGCCATAAGAATTATCCCACCAGGTTTCAATGATGCCTATTATATCATACATGATTTGTTAAGAGTTCAAGTTCAACTTGTTTATTTCTCATGCTTACTACATTAGTGTATACACATCTAAGGGCATGGGCCATTCCCCCTAGCTTCCTATTTAGTTTTTTTTTTTCTCCTACTACTGTTGGGTTCTTGTACTATTTGTCTTGTTTTCTGTATAACAGTCAGGCTATTATCTTCATCACTTGATGAACTCCTGCTCTCAAGAATACTGTCTCCCTCCCCATATAAATCAATTTAAAGCCCTCCTAGTTAGGTCTGTGAGACCCTTAGCAAAAACATTCCTACCAAGTGCTGTGAGGTGGAAACCATCACTTGCCAGAAGTTCATATTCATGAAACTGCAAACCATGGTCCAAATTGTTCCTGGTGGAACCATCTGCAAAGCTAGCTGTTTACCTCCACTATTCCCTCCCTTCCTAGGACATACCCTTCAACTGGAAAAAGAGACAAAATGACAGCATTTGCATCAGCTTCCTACCCAGAGTCTCATAATCCTTTGTGATATCCTGAAGGCTGTGCCTTACAGTGTCTTTGGTTCCCATGTGCACCAAAAGTGGTTCCCACATGGACCAAAAGGAAGGGATAACAGTCAGTGGGCACGCTGAGTCTTGTCAACCTCTCTGTTACACCATAGATTTTTGATCCAGGGAAACAGTACACCTCTCAAGACATCCTGTCATGCCTGCCAGAAACCACTGTTTCTGTTCCTCTTAGCAGGGAATTCCTTACCACCACCACACATCTATTCTGAGGATTGACAGGGGCCATTCCATGTGTTGAATCTTCCAAGATCACCTGCACGTTCTCTGTTTCTCTTTACCTTATTCCTTACCATCACTTATAACAAAGTTTTGAATCAATTATATAGCTCCGAACTCACAGCCTGATGCCTCGTCCTTCTATTTCTATGCATCACATTCCTCCAAATGCATACCTCCTGTGTTTAGGAAGTGACCCCCTCCTCAGAAACATCCCATATGTGTTCCTCATCCAGGACAGCCTCCTCCACTCTGTCCAAGAAAACCTATTGTTCCCTAATATGCTGAAGAGTAGATACACGGACCTCAAATTGTTGGGTCTTCTCTTCCAACAGGGCAACCATCTTGCATTTGCTGGTGTAGCTACCCACACGCTTTGGCAAAAACACAAGCATACCACAGCTGTTTCAGGTGACTACAGGAGCTCCCTCATCATCTCTATCTGGTAGTCTTAAGTAGGCACTAAAACAGAACTCTTGGTCTCCCCCACAAAATTCTCCTGTTAACACCCAAGCAAAATGCCTATTCTTCAACTTTCAGGGTCTGGAGTTACAGTTTTACAAAGAGCTAGTGGCTGTTAGTTCTGCCCACAACAAAGTCTCTGACTCACTTCCTCTAGTCTAAGCAGATGTCCCACTTCCTTCAGACTATGTGCTTAAGCAGAGGACCTGTACACAAAAGAACAACACTAAGGATCACCCAAGCAAGCCTCCTCTCAGCTTACACAAATCAGCCTTAACACTAGATCACCAAAGCTTTTGACAAGGTTCCCCATGACATTCTTGTAAACAAGCTTATAAAAAGTGGGATAGACAAGGCAACCGTTACATAGATTAGTAATTGGTTGACTGACTGAACGCAAAGGGTGCTCAACAATGGCTCCTTTTCATCCTGGAGAGAAGTGACCAGTGGGGTCCCACAGGGTTCTGTCCTGGGCCCAGTGCTATTCAACATCTTTATCAACGATTTGGATGACAGAATTGGGAGCATTCTTATCAAATTTGCAGATGACACCAAATTAGGAGGAGTAGCTAACACTCCAGAGGACAGGATCAACATTCAAGATGACCTGAATAAACTAGAAAGTTGGGCCACAGCTAACAAAATGAACTTCAACAGGAAAAAAAATGCACAGATATAGGATGGGAGACACATGGCTGAACGAGACTACGTGTGAAAGGGATCTGGGAGTCCAAGTAGACCATAAATTGAACATGAGTCAACAGTGCGATGTGGCAGCTAACAAGGCCAATGCGATTTTAGGCTGCATCAATAGAAGTATAGTGTCCAGATCAAGGGAAGTAATAGCGCCACTCTATTCTGCTCTGGTCAGGCCCCAACTGGAATATTGTGTCCAGTTCTGGACACCACAATTTAAAAAGGATATTGAGAAACTGGAACATGTCCAAAGGAGGGCAACCAAAATGGTGTAGGGCCTGGAAACCATGCTCTATGAGGAACGACTTAGGGAGCTAGGGATGTTTAGCCTGGAGAAGAGAAGGTTAAGAGGTGATATGATAGCCCTGTTTAAATACTTGAAGGGATGCCATACGGAGGAGGGAGCTGACGTGTTTTCACTTGCTCCAGAGACTAGGACCCGGAACAATTGATGCAAGCTACAAGAAAAGAGATTCCACCTCAACATTAGGAAGAACTTCCTGACAGTAAGGGCTGTCCGACAGTGGAACACACTCCCTTGGAGTGTAGTGGAGTCTCCTTCCTTGGAGGTCTTTAAACAGAGGCTAGATGGCCATCTGTCGGGGATGATTTGATTTGGATTTCCTGCATGGCAGGGGGTTGGACTAGATGGCCCTTGCGGTCTCTTCCAATTCTATGATTCTATGATTCTATGAAAACATAATGCAATAATAGAATACCAAGAAGCACGCAAGTAAGTTTCCTCCAAGCTTACACAAACAAACAGCCTTATCCTAATAGGCAGAACAGCCTTAACCTCATATTGTTCTTGTCTGCCTTCAAGTCATTTCTGACTTATGGTAACCCTAAGGTGGACCTCTCATGGGGTTTTATTGGCAAGATTTGTTCAGATGAAGTTTGCCATTGCCTTCTCCTGGGGATGAGAGCATATGGCTTGCCTAAGACTACCCAGTGGGTTTCATGGCCAAGCAGGGAATCAAACCCTGGTCTTCAGAGTTACAGTCCAACACTTGAACCACAATGCCACACTGGCTCACACTAATAATAATAATAATAATAATAATAATAATAATAATAATAATTTATATCCCACCTCTCTCTACAGATCAAGGCGGGTTACAATACAAATTAAATACATAGTACAACAATCAACAACATTACCCAATCCCCCAACCTTCGAACCCTCCACCCTCAACATAATAATCAAAACAAGTTAGACAATAAAAATAGTTTAAAACAATTTAAAACTAGCAGATAGGAGCAAGACAACTTGGGGTGGCTGGGCTGATCCTTTTAGTGGGAGATAGGTATGGGAAGGCCTGCCAAAAGAGATCTGTCTTGATCGCCTTTTTAAAGGTCAAGAGAGGTGATATTATGGATCTCTTCCAGCAGGTAATTCCAAATTTTTGGAGCGGCAGCTGAGAAGGTCCTTTGGGAAGTCACAGCCAACCTGGTCTTCTTTGGCTGCAATACATTTTTCCCAGAGGACCTGAGTGTGTGGGGAGCATTGTATGGAAAGAGGCATTCCGGCAAGTAGGCTGGACCCAAGCCATGTAGGGCTTTAAAAGTAATAATCAACACCTTGTACTGTGCCTGGAAGCTAATTGGCAGCCAGAGGAGAGATTTTAAAATAGGTGTTATATGGTTGAATCTGGATTTACCAGCAACCAGTCTGGCTGCCATATTTTGGGCCAGTTGAAGCTTCCAAACTTGGCACAAGGGTAGCCCCATGTAGAGCGCATTGCAGAAATCGAGATGAGAGGTTACTAGCACATGTACCACCATTTCTAGGTCTCTTGGTTCCAGGTAGGGTCACAACTGGCATATGAACTGAAGCTGATAGCAGGCACTCCTGACCATCACATCTATCTATGATGATAACTGAAGTGAAGTAACAGTCTCCCAAAAGACTCTTGGGGCTGGGGAGGTTTAACCAACACACACAAGCTCATCTTATGCTGTCCCTTCCACCATGCCCATGCAAACCACCTGTTCACTAAGCTTCTGTTTCCCTTTCCCTTTTTGTTCTTTTGGATGTGTTCAACTACCCATTGCAGTTCTGACAATCTACTATATTGTGAAAAACCCTACTTCAAAATAATTCAGTGCTGAAATCCATTGTACAGCTGGGAGCCAAATTGCCTGAAATATCATGTATCTTTATATGAGGCTGCCCAAACTTTGAGATTTTCAGAGGATGGCTTTCCTTCAGTTCCAGCAGAGAAATGTTTGTTGGTGGATGCTCCCAGGCTGTAAAACTCCCTTCCATGAGAAGCTAGCTTGGCACTCTCTTTGTTCCCATTCTGCCAGCAGGCAAAGACCTTTTTTATTATTATTTGGACAGGTGTTCAGCCACTAATAATTGCTATAGGATTTACAATGGGTGTGAGGAATACTTTTCCCTTTCTTGTTATGTTTCTAAAATGTTTTTAAAGTTATAAATTCAGTGCTTAGTTTCAATTTGATACATCTTTAATTATTCTTTAATCTGCTCTTTAATATTATCAGTTACCTGGTTTTAACAATATCGTTATAATTTGTGTTGTAAACCATCAAGTATCCTGTGTTGGGAGAAAGACAAGGAGGAACATTATCTGGAAAAACTTAAATAGATGGATATAATATGTTGGATTCCTCTGCACATTCCAATCCAGTTCTATGCCACTGATATTGTAGATACCTGTATGGGTCCTAAAGATATTTCTGAATATGCCATTGGAATACAGATAATTACTAAGTTCATGTAAGGTACGTAGGCTGGCACATAAGCAAGCACTTAGCATTATGCAGCCAACCCTGAAAAATGCTCCAAATCCATCAGTCATCATGGAAAAATTAGAAACATTGCTAGTATCCTGCCTTTTCAAATAGATCATTTATTCTTTATGGACTTTGTAATTCTGCATTTAGCATGAAGGATTTGGGTAAACCAATTTCTTCAGCATATTTTTTGTAGTGTGGGGCAAGTCAAAACAACATGGTGTTTCATGGAACAATATGAATCAAAGAGATCCTGTAGCACACTTGAAACTGAGTGAAAGAAGTTGTAGCATCAGCTTTCATAGGCTCGGTCTACTTCCTCAGATGCATGGAATAAACTGGTGCCCAGAAATGACTTTTATAATCAGACTGTATGGCCATAGAAATGCAAAACTTGTGGGTATGGTGATGAGCTATTCATATGATCTGATTATAAAAGGACTTCCTGGGCACCAGTTCACTTCATTCATCTGAAGTCTACAAAAGCTTATGTTACAACTCCTTTTGCTCAGTTGTTATTCTCAAAGCTTCAGCAAGATCCTTTGCATACTGCTATTCCAAACACAACTGTGGGGTTGTACAGATGGGTGGCTGGATGCCGCCCCTGTTTCCCCAGGATCATTGCCACAGCTGCCTCATGCAGTGGCACTGATCTGCTCCCTCTAGGGAGCAAAAAGAAGCTGCTCCAAGCAGGTTCTTGGAAGGGGCGTCATACGTGCCATGGTTTGGCACCCAGGCGGCACAGTGAGGACTCATAGAGTGCAGGCACTCAGTGCTCACCATGCGTACAGGCCAGCACAAAGTGTCGGTCTGTACAGGCCCTATGTCTCTCAATTCTACCATCATGAATCAAAATGCTGATGTCTACACATTATCAAAAACTAGAAGACATCCTTTCTAATCATATCACCAGTGAGGTTATGAAGAATAAAATTCTAGAAGCCCATCTACATAATGTGGCTAATATTAATACCCTTATGTTTTTCTGCATTATATTTATTACTTCATGCTTTAGCACCCCCCAAAAAAACAAGATCAGAATTAATTTTATTTCATACAAAATGCTATCTGTTCACAAACTTCTGAGGAACAATAAGAAAATGTAGGAAAATTCTGTCTCTTTCAGAACTTACTTTGGAAGAAAGTTTAGGGTTAGTTAACTGCAACTTGCAGCATTTTCAGCTAGGGCTGCTAGGCGCTGCAGTTTAACAACATCCAAAGGACTATATAGTCACCCCTCCTTTTTTGTGGGGATCCATTCTGGACTCCCTAGTGAAAATGGAATTTTGCTTATATTCAAGCTCCATTGGCTTGAATATATGCGTGTTCCCATAGGAGCACACCTAAGGCACACACCCCATTGTATCCCTCACATCGCAAGGGACACGAGAACAGAGGGAGACTGTACTATGTTACGTCCTAGCCTGTGTGAGCCGAATGAATGCACTTGCATTTAGCTGTTTCTGCTAAAGTTCATGATGGAAATTGATCACCATTTACATACCACATAGTAGGCAACAACTGATATGCAACAGATATGGAAAACATAATATTATGTAGTTGTTATAAAAGTAAGCTATTTCAAGCTTGTGTGAAGTTGCTTGTTTAAAATTTTTCTCATAACTCACTCACAAAAATATTTTCATAACTCATTTTTGCCCCAAAAATAAAGGTCTTGGTTTGTTCATGTATTCACTGGTGCTGATAGCAAATTTTCTGGCATACACAAAGCTACCATCTGCAAAACATTTATGTGAAGCAACTCACAGATTTTTTGTAACTTCCAGACTTTAGACCATGAAACAGTCTTCTTTTGTGATGAAACATTTAAGTCTGGGGAGATTTGTATGCAGATTCAGGACACAGAAAGACTTTGAAATGTTATTTGTACTTCCTTACACAGAATCATACTGACTGACTAAGAGGAGAAACTACCTTCAACTACTGAAACCTACTCCATGAACATTACATGACAATATTGCCAATGAATCACCACAATGTTTTCAAATGCACACTGTGAATAGATAGGGGAATGAGGAAAACACATCTATACAACAGTTTTGTATCTTGGTCCCCCAGCACTGAAGTCCATCTTGCAGCTGATCGGATGTTCATGCAGAGAGTAAAATGGCTCTGAAAGATGTTACTATCTAAACACATGTTTCCTATATAGTGAGATGACAAAATATATACTGAATGACAAAATGTGACAGAATGCACAAGATTTCAGACCTACTATGGCCTGATGAAGTCCGGTACTATTAATTCTTAGTAAGATGCATGCTGAAAAATTATATGTAGAATACAACATTGTGGTGGATTTAAAAAAGGGATGGGCAGCTTTTGGCCCTCCAGATGTTGCTGGACTGCAAATGGAAACAGCCCTAACAAGGATAACCATGATGAGAAAAAATGACCTGTGCAAGCCAATCAGTTAGAGGACCACATGTTGATCTTTGCTTAAACCATTATGTACTCTATGTAGAAAACTTACTCTTAATGATACTCCAAACTTAAATTGCTAATTTAAAATAAATTAAAATGAAGTCTTCAGATCAACTGTGAAGGCTCTCCTCAAGGTACCATCCACTCCTTGGCTGGCATCTTGCCGGCCACCATCTTGAGGGGAGAGAAGCAGGCAAGAAACAACAGGCCTCTGCCTGCCAAGAAGAAGAGCCCTCCCCCCGACCACCATCTTGAGGGGAGAGAAGCAGGCAAGAAACAACAGGCCTCTGCCTGCCAAGAAGAAGAGCCCTCCCCCGACCACCATCTTGAGGGGAGAGAAGCAGAGGTTTTTTTTGTTTGTTTGTTACTTGCTTTGTTGTATATGCATATGTATGCTGTAAACCGCTTTGATCATAGGAAAAGCGGTATACAAATAAAACATATTATTATTATTATTATTCTGTTACTCAGCCCCAACTATTCAATTACTGAATGGTGAATCATTCCATTGCTTCAGTGGGTCTACTTGAGTGAGGACTGACAACAGGAATTAGGCCTAAATGTGTTAACAAAGGAGAGAAACTTATTTGTTATGGCAACCTGTTTTCATAACACATTCCCTAGATAAGTGTGACTGGCCTGTCTGGATAAGTGGCATTGGCCCTGTTTACATGGGCCTTTTAGTACGTCCTAACGACGTACTAGGGTTGCCCGGGAGCATAGTTTTTAGACGCTCCCTAACCCTAGTACGTTGCTAGGAGATCAAAATGGCGGCACCCTGTCTACATGGGAGCCGCCATTTTGACGTGACAGACGGCTAGCGTCCGCACGTCCCGGCGCGCTTGTGACACCGCAAGTACGCCATTGGTGCATTGCCGCATCACAAGCGCACCGCAAAAAGAACCCATCTTTTAAGGGTTCTTTTTGCTCCGCAGGGAAGCCCCGTGGTCTGGAGACTGCAGCTTCCCCGCGGAGCAAACTAGGGCGGCAGGAGACCGCCCACTTTGGGCAGTCTGTATCCCGCCTTTGGTTACTAAAAAGGTATCAAGCTAGGTCTCATTTCACAAAGAATCCCAAAACTTGGAAGCAGGCAAGGAGAAAGTCATCTGAAATCCCACCTTCCATGTTTCACCATGTTGGTGAAACAGAAGGAAAGCCCTCTCTTGAAAATATTAAAACCAAGACAGGTTCTTACTGGAGAATGCAGTGGTTCAGGTCTCATCCCACATTATTTGAGATTTGGTAGTCATAAGCAGCTTTCAAAATTGTGCTGTTCCCTGGAAACAGACTTATAAACAATGAAGCTGTTTCAACAGAGGAGTTATTCTGAGCCACCTAAAACAATAATACACAGCCTAGTGTCCTCCAGATGTTTTGGACTACCATATCTTCAGGTCAATGGCCAGAAACAATGAAGATTATAGTCCAAATTATCTGGAAGGCACCAGGTTGATTATTCCTGACCAAAGGTTTCTTTAAAGTTATCTCCACATTGAAAGTATCACATTTGTCCAAACAATGTAACCAA
This sequence comes from Sceloporus undulatus, assembly GCF_019175285.1. NCBI lineage: Eukaryota > Metazoa > Chordata > Lepidosauria > Squamata > Phrynosomatidae > Sceloporus > Sceloporus undulatus. The sequence goes on along the minus strand of NC_056522.1, from coordinate 325,102,229 downwards.
GGCATGTGTTGCTAATGTAATAGTTAGAATCGACATCTCCAGGGATGGGCACCATTGGCATAATAGCTTCAGTTGTACAAAAATACCACCCAAATCTGGGCACTGAGGATCAGGGCCGACTGAACTTGATGTACTCGCAAATTACAAGCCTAAGAAGCTTATCGCACACATTATTTTCCCCGTTATGGGCACTAGAAAGGGACGCTTGGGGCTGCACACGACTGAGAAAAAACAGATTTTATCTCACAGCAAATCATACTCAAAATGGCCCTGTTCCATTCCCTGGCACCAAGCCACCCCCATTCAGTGCTGAGGAGCATCATTTTTGGCCACAGGAAGACTTCCGACCAGAAAATTTGATGCGCCTCAACACTGAATAGGGATGGCTTGGCCCCGGGAGACAGAACGGGGGCGTTTTGAGGATGATTTGCTGTGCAATAAAATCCTTTTTTATCAGTCACGTGCAGCCCCGAGCAGCCCCTTCCAGTACCCATAATGGGGGGGGGGGGATGTGTGCACTAAGCTTCTAAGTCTTCAACAATAGTGCAACACATCCAGTATAATTTTGTACTCTTGCTCTACAGTTGTACCAAGCAACAGCATTTCTGTCTTGTCCAGATTAAGCTTCAGTGTTTGTCCCTCATTCAAACAGAGTGAATTTTGTACACATGAGTATGTCACAGAGCCTTCTTCGGGTGCAAAATTATGGTAGGTTACTGCCTGATCAGATCCTGGCGTGAAGGATGGGTATAGATCATAGGCTGTTATTGGTGTGTTTAATAATAGTAATATTTAATTCCTTTTTAACTTCTGCACATTAGTGTTTTAGCTGCTTTTTTATTTATTTATTGTAAATCACTTTGAATCCCATTTGGGGAAAAGGCAGGATATAAATTCAACAAATGAATAAATATTGTGAGAAATGATGGAAGTTTCAGTTCAACTATGGAGTGCCACATGATCCCTAGCCCTGCTCTACTCAATGGTTCTCTTTCAGCACAGTTCTACGCATGTCTGCTCAAAAGTAAGTCTCAGAGTTCATATGGGATTGCAGCCTTGGACTTCCTTATTCCTGCTGCTTCCACTGCTCCTCTCTTTCCTTCACCGCTGTCCCTCTCTCTTCATGACTTCCAGCAAAAGTGGCCACATTCAGAGCGACCTGAGATGCTACAGTAGAGTACAGTAGTTTCCAGGACACATTACAGTTTCCATAGTTTAAAAGCACTTAAAACCAGTAAGAGTGAAAGGTTCATATTGGCAAAACCTTTTAAGCTCCTTAGTAATGTAACTGTTCTAGTGTTAATGCCTCTCTATGGACTCTACTAGCTTGTAATTATAGTATTTCTACCTAGCTATGTAAATGTATACCTGCCCACTAAATTTAACAGCCAGATATAAGGCATAATTGCGTCTAGTGTATGAGGTTTCTAAATAGGCTTTTTGCAAGTATATAAGAGATGGACGACTGAGCAATGGAAGAATTCCACCAAAAACAGAGCACCTTTCCAACCACATGCTCTGTGTTATACTTGTCTAAATTTCCTATTTAAAGCAAATAACTGGAAACACTCTGTCAGTATCCCAAATCACAACAGCTGTAGTATGTTTTTTGACTGACCCACATTTTTGAAATAAGAATAGGCTGTTTGAATAAATCCCCATAGTGTTAAGTTAGGGCTTAACTGAAAAGAGGAATTCTCCAAGCTTACAAAAAAAAAAAAAAAAAAAAAAAAAAACTTACACCTAAACAGTACTATTTTACCAGGCCAAAAAAAAAAGGACATGTGAACATAACGATTCTATGTTTTTGAACCCAAGAAGTAGTAAATTCCATAAAATGAACCAAAGTAAAAATCTAGTGCACTCCAGAACTAATTATTATCAATCATGCTATATCAAACTCATGGGACTTTATTCCCCAAATAAGTGTTCATACAAGCATGAAGCCTTAGATACAATATGAACTTGAGAAACATTTGCTCTAGTTAACAGAACAGGAGAAATTCAAACTGAGCATCTGAGATTCAAATGTCTAGCCCTTATCAGATGAGTGTGGAACTGGGGGTCTTCTGCACTGGGCGATTCGAATTCACGTTATTTCGCACAATACCACCATACCTGGGAGTCCCTCCGCATTGGCATGATTCAAATTGGCCAATCTGCATTCGCGCGAAGTGCATTCAGTGCAGAATGTTTTGTTACACCGGTGCTCAACATGAGGATTGGCCGATTCGTATCGGCCGCCTCGCACATGCTCAGTGGTGCCCTGCATGGGTTGCGACCTTAAACGCTTCCGGGGTGAAAGGGGAGGTCCCGTCATGACAGCCCGGTAAACAGCTGGAGAGCCAGCTCATGCACATTAACAATCGCGATACAATGCGCCCATTACTGTTTCCTCTCTACATTCCTGCTTGGTTTTAATGTTACCATGACCTTCCCTTGCAACAAATTAGCAATGCCCGGTTCTACGTGTGTGTGTGTGTGTGAGTGTGTGAGTATGTATTCTGGGTGGGGGGAGGAGCAGTTCCAGCGGCTGTCAATCGCTCCGTTAGCAAGTGCCCACTACAAATTGAAATCGAATGCATTTTGACAGAAATCGAATGCATTCTGTAGATTGGCCGCTGCCAATCAAGCTATCGTCATGGTGACATTTGCAGGGCATCGGGGGAAGTGTCCTCCCTTTTTAAAGAGCCAGGCACAGGGGTTTCAGCGGCTGCACAAGTGCAAGCCTGGCTCCATCTGCCTCTGGAATATAAACCGTGCGCAGCTGCACTCAAAAAAATGGTTAAAAATAAAACATACATTCAGGAATATTAAACATGCGCATCTGCGCTCAAAAAAAATTGTTTGAATTTGAAAAGGGGGGGGTTGCCTGACATGAGCTCCGTTCATGACCTGATTTTTTTCCTCCTGCAAGGGAAGGAATGCCCAGCGACAGAGGGCTTTGGGCAGGGGATGCAGGGAAAAGAGGCTCCTAAAGAATGCCTTCCCTTGCTCCCTTCTGCCCAGGGCTCTTTCCTCCTCCCCCTCCCCTCCGATGAGGGGAAGAAATGCCTTGCCCTTCCAGGCAGGGAAGAGGCGCGGGGGGCAACGGGAATCGCGGTTCCAGCGGCCCCCGCGCCTCTTCCCTGCCTGGGATGCGGCCAGGGATGCCTCTCAAGCCGGGAGGAGGAGGAGGAGGCTGCTGGAACCGCGATTCCAGCGGCCCCCCGCGCCTCTTCCCTGGAACCGGCAAGAGGAAAGACCCACCGGAAGTAAAAACTGGAATCTGGGGGTCTTGCGATGGAATTCAGGACTGGGTAGTCACACCAGACCCATTCGCACTGAGATCGAACAGAGCCCCAATCCAGGATATCGCCAATCCCCTTATCAGCGCACTGGCCAACACGCTCCAAAAAGAGGAGCCAGTACGCATTCAGTTCGGCAGCTCGCGCTTTAACGTGAGTGCGGATTGGGCCATTCGAATGCTGGTATGATGGTATTGTGCGAAATAACGTGAATTCGAATCGCCCAGTGCAGAAGAGCCCCAGTTCCACACTCGTCTGATAATGGCCTCTGTCTGGGAAGACTGCATGGCTTAATCAGTAGATTAAACAGGGAAAGTTTCAAATGATTAAAGAGGTGGGGCTGATATTAAGGGCTGTTCAACAGTGGAACAAACTCCCTCAGAGTGTAGTGGAGTCTCCTTCCTTGGAGGTCTTTATGCAGAGACTGGATGGCCATCTGTTGGGGATGCTTTGATTGAGAGTTCCTGCATGGCAGGGGATTGGACTGGATGGCCCTTGCGGTCTCTTCCAACTCTATGATTCTATGGTATGTGTCTAGTATATTAGGCAATAGGGGATGAAAAAGAAAATGATCATGATGGTGATGGTGATGATGGTAGACTTTATTTAGCCATCTTCGGCCCCATGTTGGGAGAAAGGTGGGATATCAGTTAAAGAAATCAATAAATAATGAACCAATTTTATCCTCCCTCCCCCCCCCCATCATGTAACTCAAGGTGGTTACTTTTACTTCTCTCTTTAATTGAACCTCCTCATTTATGAAATCATTATCTAATCCAAAACTTTGTAAAAAAAATAATAATTAAAGAACCACAAGAAAGACGATAACTCATCAGTGCCATTTTGTAAACTCATATAGAAGCACAAACAGCCACAGCAGTTCAGAAAACATAAGGCATGTCATACTCATCTTGTAGCTACAGCACACCTTTCTGGTCCACAGTCTCACTATGACAAGATCAGAGTAACTTGGCACACATTTCCCATATGTGAACTCATGTCAGTGTAAGTAGATTAACACACTACCCTCTTATAGTGCTGCTATTCCACTTTTACTGCTCTGGCTGCCTCCTGTTGCATTCTGAGGTTTGTAGTTGAACAAGGCCTAAAAGCTCCCTGGCTGAAAATTCTGAATGCTCCTCCTTAAACTGCAAATCCCAGAATGCAACTGGAGACAGCCAGAGTAGTTAAAGTGGAATAGCAGCACTATAAGAATGTAGTGCTGTAATCTCCTAAAAGTGTGGCCCTGCAATGATCATGTGCCCTATACTTTGCAATATTGCCTCAGAATGTTTCTATGGATATTCTAGGCAATGCAGGATATAAAGTAGTTCTTTTTTAAATCAGATTTTTGGTGAAAAGTCACACATTGGCGAAAAGTCACACATCGTGAATGTCATGTATTGTGGTCGCAGCCACTACAACCTGAGTATGGGGGGGGGGGTTGGGCAGTGTAGACACGCATTTATTCAAGAGTAGATGCGTTGGCCATGTAGCAAAATACAACAAAATACAAAATCCACAAAAAACTGATACTTCTACTGAGCCAGCTGAAAAACACAAAATACATCATACAAGCTTTTGAAGCTTCACAGGCTTTTTAATCAAGCAAAAATGCTAAAATCATAAAGGAGAAGAAAAGCAACAATGTTAGAGTTATAAGGCAACATTTTGTCTCAGATGTACCTTCTGTTGTCAGTTAGGATATCAATGCAGGCAGAGTCCAATCCTTTTCTTGGCCATGCGGGGACCAGGAACAAACATTCAGTAAACAACTGACAATCAAAGTTCAAATCCATTAGTAGCAGCAGCAGTGGATGAAAATAGGTTTGTGACAAAGGACGGCACAGAGTGTTGAGCAGTAGCAGAAATCATGCCACTCTCCAGACATTTCAGACTTCAAGTCCAGCAGAGCTACCCAGCATGGTCACGAGGAATGGTTAGAGCTGCAGTACAACAACTTCTGGATGGTCACATGATTTCCACCCCTGCAGCGGAGCACAGGAACCAGCAGGCCATGTGAAGATCTTGAAAAAGACCCCTAACATTGCTTTTCTCTCACAGCATGTTCCTGTTAGGTGAGAATTCACCTTCCATGAGTTTTAGCATTTATCTCTAAGTGGGAAGATATATTTACAGGACCAGCCCAAGACACCGTACTGCCTGGGACAGAGCCTCAACTGGTGCCCTTGCCCAAAAACTCATGTTACAAAGCACTGAAGGCCCAACAAATTATTTTGGTCCCTGAGATGGAAAATCCCATTGCTCTCTCAAGCAATAAAATGAATCAAGAATATATTTTCTTTCCCTGATAGTCAAAATCTGTAGCCTGGAGTGGCTGGCTTACCTTGCCTAATGCTAGCACTGGTTCTGCATGTTTGTATCCACATCAGAATCAATTAATTGGTCAAAAGGCTGATATTTTATCTCACTTCTGCTCAACTATCAACTCATCAGGTGGCCTGAAGCAACTGTTTTCTCTCAGTCCCAGTTTACTGAAAGACCAAAGTGGTTCCTAGCACAGCACTGAGGATGAATGACATAAGTTTCAAATCCCCCTACACTAAGGAGTCATAAGGAAATGATAAACAGTAATAATATAGCTACCACTGGGATTTGTATCTGGCTTAGTACAAATGATGGCACAGAACTGCTTCTTCCCAAAAGCTGTTCAGAGGCCTTAGTGCAATACAAAAGGAGTGCTTTTCCACTGACCCAGAACACTTTATCCTATCTTCTATAGACATTTTCTCAGTAACAGATTAACTTTTTAAAAAACAGGTTTGCCTTACAGCTGACATTCATTTTATTTAGAATAAACAAATTTGAAGATCCATTTTAAACAGTCAAGAATTTCTGCTGATAATGTTTGCTAAGAGGCTCATAGCTCAGAGTTTCTGTCACAGCATCATCTGTGTGTGTGTGTGTGTGTGTGTGTGTGTACTATCAAGTCACCTGTCAACTTATGGGGACTCCATGAATTTCATAGGGTTTTCTTAGGCAAGGAATACACAAAAGATGGGTTTGCCAATTCCTTCCTCTGAAGTATAGCTTAGAGCATCTGGCATTTGTTGGGGGTCTCTCATCCAAGTACCAACCATGGCTGACCATGCTTAACTTCCCAAATTAGTCAGGATCTGATGTCTTTAGGGTATTTAGGCCCAATCAACATGTGTACTGCTATTATTTTCAGTTTACGCAAAAACTATTTCAGGAATCCATGCTCATGAAAAAGCTGTGATCAGCCAGTAGTTTCACGGGTTTTTTGTTTGTTTGTTTGTTTGTTTGTTTTTTATTTGACATTGCTAACATTTGTTTAACATTATCAGCTTGGTGCATAGATCATGCCTCCAGTGGACTTAAAGACTACCTTCTTTTATTTTTATTTTTTTTCTTCTTTTTTACAGTGGTTCAGAAGTTGTTGCTGTAATTACATTGGCCATTGGCCTAACGACAGCTGTGTGACTCAGTGACAGTTGCGAGCCACACACTAGAAAAGGACAAAGAACTGATACATTTGAAAAATACAGCTATGGATGAAACTGGTCATGAGATTTCCTTTTGTTATGAACACTGTTGTTAAATTATTATAAATTGATTGTTTGAACTATATTTTAAATTGAATTTTTCTTAAGGTCTCAGAGATAGTTGTTATGCATCTACAGCTACCAATCTGTTATTTATTCATGCTGTCAAAATGAACTACAATATTTACCTCTTCTGGTATATCATGTCACTGCTCTTGATTATGTCTCCATTCAATCAAAAACCTTGATATTTAATGAGGTGAATTCACATGGCTTTAATATGGCAGTATGACATGATAACTGATAAGTTATTTGGAGAACTTATATAGTGTGCCCGCGTCATATGCGACCACGGTATATGCGGCTTTCAGCTTATGCTGAAAGCCACGCAACAGAAGAGACAATGGCACATGCACCATGGTGCGCCACATGCACAAGCCCCATTGTTTTCAATGGGGCTCAAGCATACATGGTATTTGCCTTACAGGGGGGGTGGGGTGTCCAGAATGGATCCCCCGCATAAAGAAAGGGTGCACTGTATCTCAATTTCCCCTTAAAAATAATGTTCAAGGTGACTAACAATAAAATACAGCTAAAACAACAGTTATGATTAAAACATTAAGGGCCAAAACAGATGGCCCTTAAGACAACCTGAGGGTGTCATCAGAATGCAGCGTTTACATGCCACACACTCTGATAATGCCCTGAAACTGACCAGGCGTAGGCAGCTTCAAGACACTTCAGTGGCATGGCTCTTCTAGAGCTCTTTTAGGACACAGCCTCATAGCCTGAAAAACCCACAAAAAACTCAAAAGTTGTTATCAACAATAAATGAGAAAAACATGTGTGTTGGGTAAAATGAATGAATGCAGATATTAGGAAAAAAATGAGTGCAAATGTAGAGAAATTTTAATGCAGGAAGAAAAAAATAAAGTCAGTCCAGTATGAGTCAACAGGATGAAAATGCAAGTGAATTTCAGAGAAACACGACAGAACATAGACTGGGAGACTTTCAGATCACTAGATGACGAGACAAGGTTTTTCAGTCCATTCATGCCTTTTAGATATATTGGCTGATGCAGTAAGAACTTTGTCTTGTGTTGTGTTCTTACAGGTTTAGTTTATATTGTATTGTGGATATTGTAATTCTTAAAATCAATGGAAACTCCCTGAAATCAATGGAAACAAAATATAGAAGTTTTTTGTTTTTACTAACCCATCCTTTGTTTTGTTCTTATTAACCCATACACCCTCCAACTCTTGTCAACACAGAAATAATATTTCAGAGTAACCTATGAAAATGTTTTAAAGGCAGCTAGTAAGGAAATCCCTCTTTCTTACCTCATTGACACTATCAGAAATACTCCTTCCTATAACTTTTCTATGAAAAACATCTCAAATCCAGAATGTTCATGCAATTCCTAAATAGTCAACTCCATTGTCCTCCCACTTCACCACGTTTCCTTTTTTTAAATGTATCTGTAAACATTTTGTTTTTCATTTCTAAAAAAGCCTACAACTCTTTTAATTATTCATTTTGATTCTATTGAGATTATAATTGATTCAGTCTATTTTGGGTTTTTGCTTTGGTTTGTTTTATGCTGCCTTGGAATAGTTTACTTTAAAAGCTGTATTATCTTTAAAATAAAGAAATGCCTAAAAATAATGCCAATTAACTTTTATGGTGTAAATATTACAAGCTAATGATGGAACCCTGAAAAACAGAATGACACAGTAAAAATCTATGAATATGTACAGAGAAGTAAGCCTCAATGAATTCAGTGTGCCTTCACTCACTGAAGCTGATGTTCCTTCTCTGGCCAATGAATGGACCCAAGTTGGCCTGATTTAAAAGGCATTATTTTCAGAAGAGAAAAACAAGCAAAGGTCCAGGGAGGCAAATTTTTCTTCTCCATGCTGCAACAGTCGTCCAGAGAGGCAGGGAGTATGAATGTGTGTGTGTGTGTGTGTATGAATGTGTCTGTGTATGTATCCTCAAGTAGGCCTGTTGACCTATGGCAACATCATGAATTTCATGAGTTTTCGTAGACAAGAAATACTCAAAGGTGATTTTGCCAGCTCCTTCCTCTAACCCCCAGCACCTGGAATTCATTGGTCGATGCCCATTCTAGGGCTAACCAAAGCTCAGCCTGCTTAGCAACCAAGATCAGACAGGATCTGGTGTCTTTAGGGTACAGCCTTATCATTGCTTTTCCTGTCTTGGTTGGTGGATGGGGCCAGAATTATGCTGCCTTTTAGTTTTCTAATTCAGGGAACAAGTAAGCGCAAAGCACATGCAGCTGCAACATCCAGGACCAAGTTGAGATGTCTCAAGTAGCAATACATAGCCAAACTCTTAGGCTGCAAATGTTATAAAGTATTTAGAGTTTAACTGTCACATACAGTGAGCCCATGCCATACACGGGCTCCTTATAGGCGGCTTTCAGCATACGCTGAAGCCACCTGGGAAATAGGTGAGTGCCCCATGCAGCGAGCATGAGCCCCATTATATCCAATGGGGATCATGCATGGTGTGCGTGGCTGCAGGGCACGTGCTCAGCCACGCAGCAAGCATAAGCCCCGTTGAATATAATGGGGCTCAAGCTTACGCGGTTTTTTGCTTTACGCAGGAGTGTGTGTGTCTGGAACGGATCCCCCGAGTAAAACAAGGGCCCACTGTAAATATAAACTGACACCCAAAGGACCTTCCTTCCCAAATAAACAGCAGTTTGAAAGGGGGAAGGGGAATTTGGAGTGAAGAAGGAAAGAAGTAAGATTAAATCCCTCCCTCTTTCCCTTCCTAAATTCTCAGTCCTAATTATGCCCCTGGGCCTTCTAGGCCTGGTTGAAAAAACAATAATGGGGGATCATTATTACTGCCAGTAATAATGCCAGTAATAATCATGTTAAAGTTTCATCAGTGGACAGAGCTATTATTGGAAGTAGTTTTGTCTGGATTTTTTTAAAAAATATTTTTTAAAAAATGTAGTAGTCAATATATTTCTCTTTTAACATACTTTATGTTTCTATGCCAGTCATAAAGGGTTAATGGACCAATCAGCAGTGAGAATTGTTTTTGTCTTATCTCAGCTTTAATGTTTTATTGTATCATCATCATCATCATCATCATCATCATCATCATCATCATCATCATCTCATAAGCCCTTGAAAGTATTGCTACTTCAAAAGCAGGGTGGAGTCTAAATTATTTCTCTAAACATAATTTTGTATGTATTTTATTTATTAGTGAAAAAGAGTACATATAGCCAAAGCCAGTCTCTCCCTCCATGTAATATGACTGAAATTTGTCTTTGAGATGTATCTATTAAATAAAAAGTACACAGCTGTTTAATATAGAAAACATTTTCACTATCTGATGTTTGTACAGTACATGAAATCCTGTTTAAAAATTAGCAAGATCGGATATTATTGAATTACTCATATAAGCAGCTCAGTTCAAGCTAAACTGGTATTAGCAGAATCTGGGCAATGACCACTCTGTTTTTATCAGCCAAAGGATTTTGACTATAGAAAATGAGTAGTAGTATCAAGAATTCGTGTCTGCACAACTAGGCTGCTTAAATCTCATCAAGGTCACTTGGAGTTTAATTGCTTAACATGGACTACAGCCATCATTTGGCATAGTTTTCAGAACTGTATGCTGTCATACATGTATACTGTTCAAAACAGACTAACGGAAGATCACTACAGGAGCCCTGGTGGAGCAAATACCTGTACTGCAGCCACTCACTCACAAACCATAAGGTTGCGAGTTCAGTCTCAGCCAAGGGGGCTCAAGCTCGACTTTCTACCTGAAAATACAGTTAAATTACACAGTAATTTATATTCCTTTAAGTTTGAAACGACTTGAAGGCACAAGCACAGCAGCTTTCAGGTATATGTGAAATGTAGATATTCAGCTTCAATCCATTCACTTCATGTAGAACTGAAGAGGGAATTCACTAAAGGGAATTCGCTCAGGAAACATTGGGCCCGAACAGACAGGCCAAAATAAAGTTGCTTCAGGTCACTTTGGAGGTATGCTGTTTAAATGACACACTCATCTTAAGAGGCCAGAAGTTGTGTCAAAGCTGCACTCCGGTCCTTAAGACTGAAGCGTGGCTTTGGTGCGGCTTCCAGTCTCTTAGGATATGCATCATTTAAACAGCATACCTCCAAAGTGACCCAAAGCAGCTTTATTTTGCCCTGTTTGGGCTCATTGATGCATTGAAGCATCTGCTTTGTTGGCAGTCTCTCATCAAGTACTAACCAGGGCTGACCCCACTTAGTTTCCAAGATCAGATGGGATTTGGTGCCTTTAGGGTATTTAGGTCTCCCAACAAAAGGCTGCTGTCCCACAGACCAGTGGAAGAGGCAAGAGCTGAATGGATGACTGGCCTGGGAAACAGGTTGGAAAAATCCAGTTTGCAAAGGGCTTAGCCTGCTTCCCCTACCTTAAAATATATGCGTCTAGGGGTAGCCATGTTGGCTGTATAATAGCATCCAAAATCCACAAAACAGTGATGCCTTTATTGGGCCAACAAAAAGGCACAAAATAGATGATCAGTATGCAAAGGTATCTTGTAGCACCTTTGAGACTAACTGAAAGAAACTGGTAACTTGAGCTTTCCTAGACTTGAATCTATTTCCTCAGATGAATGGAGGGGATGGTCCAGGAACAAATCTATATAAGCAAATTGTTTGTGAGAATAGCAATAGAAATGCGAAACTTCTAGTTATGGAAATGAAGTGACACATTCAGTTTTAACTATCATCTTTGCGGGCAAGGCAAGAAGAAGAATATTGCCTAAAGCCAAGGTAAGTTGATAAGCATAGGAATGGTGATGGGAGTATTGGAATATAGTGGAGGGTCCAGACATAGACCTATTAAGACTAGGCGTGGGAAAGGCAATAGAATTGAATCAATTAGATTTAGAATTGCCATTCCCACACACAGCCTGGTTATGTAGGTCTATCCCAGGACCCTCCCCTCCAGTCCTTGCATCAGAGGAAGTAAACTCAAGTTTAGGAAAGCTCATTCTACCAACTTTTCTCATTCAGTTTGTCTCAAAGATGCTACAAAACCCTTGTGTGTGCTGATTTTCCAGACTAAGTTAGGTAAAGGAATTATTTTTAAACACAGTAACATCCAAAAACCATGAATCAGCAATACCTTTAACAGCCAACCAAAATGCATGATGCAAGCTTCACCTGATGAAGAAGCCAGTGGAGCTTTGAAACCTTGCATCATGCATTTTGGTTAGCTGATAAAGGTATCACTGTTTTGTGGATATTGGATGTTATTGCATTGAAAAATAATTCCTTTACCTAAGATCAAATATAGATCTTCGTTACTAAGCCAAAGAGCCAACAACTCTGGTGGTCATGTGGCCAGCATGACTGCACAGGACGCTGTTACCTTCCACCGAAGAGGTACCTATTTACCTACACTCATTCCTCCATATTTACGACTTTGATATTTGCGGATCTGATTGTTCCCGGATTTGATTAATCTGTTCTCTCTAGGAATCTCTAGGTCCTCCAGTGCAACTCTGTGGTCAACTTTGAACTAAAAGTTGCACTGAAAGACCTAGAGA
>NC_056522.1:325081932-325089808 GCF_019175285.1 Sceloporus undulatus | reverse complement strand
TTCCTAGAGAGAATACTCTACTAGGCATTTGTAGTTCCTCCTGTGCAGTTCTATGGTTAGTGTCAATCGGACGTTGAACAGAGAGTTGCACTGGAGGACCTAGAGGTTCCTAGAGAGAATACTCTACTAGGCATTTGTAGTTCCTCCTGTGCAGTTCTATGGTTAGTGTCAATCGGACATTGAACAGAGAGTTGCACTGGAGGACCTAGAGGTTCCTAGAGAGATGTCCTCTCAGGTAAAAACATGGTGTTTTTGTTATTTGAGTTTTTCCATATTCAGAGTCTTGTGCCCCTAACCCTAGCGAATATGTACTTGCATTTGCCTTCTTTTGAACTTTTAGGTTGGCAGAAGCTGGGACTAGAAGGGGGCTCACCCCATCATGTGGCACTTGGTCCTTGAACTGCCAACCTTCTGACCATCAGAGTTGATGTGTTTAACCACTAAGCCACTGCATCCCACAGAAGGGAAATCAGCTCATTTGAGATGTGGTGCTGGAGAAGAGACTTAGGATACCATGCACAGCCAAAAAGACAAACAGATAGGTCTTGGAACAGATCAAGCCAGAGATCTCCTTAGAAGCCAAGGCCTGAGACATAGGGGCTGAAAGGGTCGTGGTGGCAGTGAGACTAGGGTTAGGGACAGCGCACCAACTGCATGGTCCCTAACCCTAGTACAGAGTGGCAGCGTACTAATGGTAGTGTCCTGTGTACACGGGCGCCACCATTGTGACGTAAGCACCGCGCAGCATCCATACTGCACCGCATGTCGCTTACATTGTGAGTGCACCAGTGGTGCACTCGCGACATCACTCCAGCACCTTAAAATGAACCCGGAAACACCAGTTTCTTTTTACTCCGGAGGGAAGCCATGTGGTTTGGCAGCTGAGGCTTCCCTCCGGAGGGAAATAGGCTGCCACCAGTCCAGACATTCCGAAAGGTATACACCAGGCTCAAGATAACTAAACTGAGGCTGATGTACTTTGGCCATATAATGAGAAGGCATTGATAAATAGAAGTCAATGGTGTTAGGAAAGCTAGAGGGGAGAAGGAGAGGAAGACCACATGTCAGATGGATGGACTCAATCCGGGAGGACACAGGCATGGGCTTGCAGGAACTGAGCAGAGAAGTGGAGTACAGGGGTTCTTGGAGGTGTCTCATCTACAGGAGCCTTGGTGGCACAGTGATTAAATGCCAGTCCTGCAGCCACAACATTGTGAATTCAATCCTAAAGGAGGGCTCCAAGATCCACTCAGCCTTCCATCCTTTCGTAAGTACCCAGTTTGTTGGGAGCAATTGGAGAGTGCTGAGCTCACTGATAAGCAGTACAGAAATGTACATGCTATTGCTATGACATCCTTTCAAATATTTAAACGGGACTATCACATAGTCTCTTAACCTTCTCTTCCCCAGGGTAAACAAACCCAGCTCTCTAAGACTCTCCTCTTGGAACATGGTTTTCAGTCCCTTCACCATTTTGGTTGCCCTCCTCTGGACATGCTCCAGCTTGTCAACATCCTTTTTTAACTGCGGTGGCCAGAACTGGACACAGTATTTCAGGTGAGGCTTGACCAAAGCAGAATAGAGTGACACTATTACTTCTCTTGATCTAGACACTATACTTTTATTGATGCAGCCTAGAATCACATTGGCATTTTAGCTGCCACATCACATCGCTGACTCATGTTCAGTCTGTGGTCCACTAAGACTCTAAATTATTTTTTTAATGTATGGCCTTCAATAATAATAATAATAGGATTTATTTATATGCCGCCCAATCACTGGGAATCCGGGCGGTTTACAACAGAGGGGATAATAGACGGTTCCCTGCCCTCGGGCTTACAATCTAAAAGACACGACACAAAAGTAGAAGGGAATGGTGAGGGGGGGGCGATCAGGTCCAGCATTCTTCTCTCCCTCTGAGGCCTGGACCAAGGCAGATGGACTGGAGGGAGGGCTCTTTTTCTTAATTGAGGCCATGCCCGATGGTGTTGGGCCTGTCCTTTCGCTCGCTATAAGGCCAGAAGATGACAGTTGGAAGGAGGGAGGGGAGGGCTCTTTTTCTTAATTGAGGCCATGCCCGATGGTGTTGGGCCTGTCCTTTCGCTAGCTCTAAGGCCAGAAGATGACAGTTGGAAGGAGGGAGGGGAGGGCTCTTTTTCTTAATTGAGGCCATGCCCGATGGTGTTGGGCCTGTCCTTTCGCTCGCTCTAAGGCCAGAAGATGTCAGTTGGAAGGAGGGAGGGGAGAGCTCTTCCTCTTCAGGCCCAATGGCATTGGGCCTGTCCTTTCACTCCCTCCCAGGCCAAGCCAGGTGTCCCCCATCCTATATCTATGCATTACATTTTTTCTGCCTAAGTGCAGTACCTTACATTTCTCCCTGTTGAAATATATTTTGTTAGCTTTGGCTCAGCTTTCTAATCCATTAAGGTCATTTTGAATTTTGATCCTGTCCTCTGGAGTATTAGCTACCCCTCCTAATTTGGTGCCGCCTGCAAATTTGATAAGCATGCCCTCTATTCCAGCACCCAAGTAAAATGAATACCCACCTTGTTGTAGGCAATTGGCTCAGACATCGTAAATCATGCAGCGATAGCTGTGTTGCCCATTTAAGAAATACAATGCATCCTTTTTTTACATGGGGGATCCGATGTTCTGGACCCTCCCGTGTAAAAACAAAATGCGTATGCTCGAGCCCCATTGAAAATAATGGGGCTCATGGATGGCGTGGCGGCATGCGCTTGCCATGGGCAAACGCCCCATTAGTCTTAATGGGACGCGCCGCCCCTTGTGCCCCGCGCACTCCCTCGCGGCTTTCAACATATATGCTGAAAGCTGCATATGGTGCATCTGTGTATGACACGGGAGCACTGTACACACAAAAATCCATCAGTGATAACCTTTATTGGCCAACCAAAATGCACAATATACTTGTTGTAAGCTTTTGAAGTTCCATGTGCTTTTTCATCAAGCAAGATATTACAAACCAAACAGGAGGGGGAAAAAACAATTGGAGATGTTAGATGCCTGCATCTTGTTTCAGCTCTTAGTAAAGATGTTATGATGGGGAGGATGTGTTCTGCAGGCAGATTCCTCCTCCTCCTGACCATGTGGCTAGAGGGAGATTTTCAAAGTCCAGGAAATTTAAAGTCCATTTGCATCTCAACAGGGACCCCTCTTTTGCAGTCCAGTATGTCTCCATTCCAGTGAGGTCACAGGCCTCTTTGCAGGCAGAGAACAACGGATCCCTCAAGAAGTCTCCATGATTTTGCTTCAGAAACATTTTGGTGACATAGAGGTAAAACATGTAGATTCAGTCCAAATTTAAGAAGAAAAAAAATGTTTTACTGGAATGGAGGCATACTCGATTGCAAAAGAGGAGTCCCTGTTGAGATACTAGTGAACTTTAAAATTCCTGGACTTTGAAAATCTCTCTATTGCTTGCAACAAGTGTATTGTGCATTTTCGTTGGCCAGTAAAGGTATCACTGATACACTGTAAACCGCTAAGGGGATGCTAGTTCACTTATAAGCGGTACAGAAAGGGGACATATTAAACCACAGGACAGTACTTGCCCATAGAGAAACCATATTTGCCCATAGAGAATCACTGGAGTCTACCTACCCAAAGAGAATCATGGGGAATACTTGCCCATAAAGAATCAAGTAATCCCCATGTTTCCCTATTGGTCCCATCGTTTCCCTATGGGCTAGTAATCTCCATGTTTTCCTAAAAGGCAAGTAATCCCCAATGATTCTCTATGGACAAGTATTCCTCATGATTCTCTATGGACAAGTAATCCCCAATGATTTTCTATGAACAACAAATAATCCCCACTGATTCTCCATGGACATGTATTCCCTATGATTCTCTATGGGCAAGTAATCCCCAATTATTTTCTATGAACAAGTAATCCCCAATGATCCTCTATGGACAAGTATTCCCCATGATTCTCTATGTGCAAGTAATCCCCAATGATTTTCTATGAACAAGTAATCCCCAATGATTCTCTATGGACAAGTATTCCCCATGATTCTTTATGGGCAAGTAATCCCCAATGATTTTCTATGAACAAGTAATCCCCAAAGATTCTCTATGGGTAAGTAATCCCCAATGATTCTCTATGGACAAGTATTCCCCATGATTCTCTATGGGCAAGTAATCCCCAATGATTCTCTATGAACAAGTAATCCCCATGATTCTCTATGGGCAAGTAATCCCCAATGATTCTCTATGAACAAGTAATCCCCATGATTCTCTATGGGCAAGTATTCCCCATGATTCTCTATGGGCAAGTATTCCCCATGATTCTCTATGGGCAAGTATTCCCCATGATTCTCTATGGGCAAGTAATCCCCAATGATTCTCTATGGACAAGTATTCCCCATGACTCTCTATGGGCAAGTAATCCCCAATGATTTTCTATGAACAAATAATCCCCAATGATTCTCTATGGACAAGTATTTCCCATGATTCTCTATGGGCAAGTATTCCCCATGACTCTCTATGGGCAAGTAATCCCCAATGATTTTCTATGAACAAATAATCCTCAATGATTCTCTATGGACAAGTATTCCCCATGACTCTCTATGGGCAAGTATTCCCCATGACTCTCTATGGGCAAGTAATCCCCAATGATTTTCTATGAACAAATAATCCTCAATGATTCTCTATGGACAAGTATTCTCCATGACTCTCTATGGGCAAGTATTCCCCATGACTCTCTATGGGCAAGTAATCCCCAATGATTTTCTATGAACAAATAATCCTCAATGATTCTCTATGGACAAGTATTCTCTATGACTCTCTATGGGCAATCTTCCCCATGACTCTCTAGGGCACGTACTCCCCAATGATTTTCTATGAACAAATAATCTCACTGATTCTTTATGGGACAAATATTCTCAATGATTCCTTACGGGCAAGTTATGCGTTTCTCTATAGGCAAGTTATTCCTCCACTGATCTCTTTATGAGGCACGCAACCTTCCCCATGTTTCTCTATGGGGCAAGTAATCCCCCAATGGATTCTCTATGAACAAGTAATCCCCATAGGATTCTCTCTTATTATTATTAATATTATTATTATTATTAGTAACCTTTATATTCTCATGAAGCGCTGTAACCATTTACACAGCGATTCATAAACTAAATCATGGGGAATACTGTGCCCATGATTCTTCTATGGGCAAGTATCTCCCGCTGACTCTCTATTGGGGCAAGTAATCCCCCAATATTTTCTATGAAACCCAAATAATCCTCATGATTCTCTATGGGCAAGTATTCCCTATGATTCTCTATGGGCAAGTATTCCCTATGATTCTCTATGGGCAAGTATTCCCTATGATTCTCTATGGGCAAGTATTCCCCATGATTCTCTATGGGCAAGTATTCCCTATGATTCTCTATGGGCAAGTAATCCCCAATGATTCTCTATGGACAAGTATTCCCCATGACTCTCTATGGGCAAGTAATCCCCAATTATTTTCTATGAACAAATAATCCTCAATGATTCTTTATGGACAAGTATTTCTCAATGATTCCTTACGGGCAAGTATGGTTTCTCTATAGGCAAGTATTCTCCAATGATTCTCTATGGGCAAGTAATCTCCCTATTTTCCTAAAGGGCAATTATTCTCCCACGATTCTCTATCTATTCTTCAATGATTCTCTATGGGCAAGTACTGTCCTATACTTTAGTGCGTCCGCTTTCTGTACCGCTTATATAAGTGAACTGAACTAGCACCTCTCTTAGCACCCTCTTTATCCTCACGCCACCAGCGGCGGAGGCACATTTCGAAAGGGAGCGAGTGAGTCGACAGCACGCGCGCTCAGAATCCCCGATACCCCTCCGCGCTGCACTCGGAGGGGGGGAGAAGTGAGCGCGAGAACTACTTTCTGGAAAGTCGGCTCGCTTAAGAGCTGAAGGGGAGAAGGGAGAAAAAAGGCGGGACGAGAAAGAGAAGAGGGATAAATGCAGGGACTATTTGTCGTCCCCTCGCGCCTCTGGCTCTCGTCTCACTCTCCACAGCAATAATCCAGTTTTGAGGCCACTTTAACTGCCCTGGCTCAATGCCAGGGGATTCTGGGAACTGTAGTTTTCTGAGGCATTGAGCCTTCTCTGTCAGAGCTCTGGTGCCACAATAAACTATGATTCCCAGGATTCCCTAGCACTGAGCCAGGGCAGTTAAAGCGGTCTCACAATTGGATTATTGCAGCAGTGTGTTTTGGACCATAGATAAAATGCAGTTTAACACCCACCTTTTAAAGTGTTGTGGTGCCCCTAGCCTAGGGAACCCCTGGGATTTGTAGTTTTACAAAGTCTTGCACCTTCTCTGGCCGAGAGTGCTGGCGGCGCCTCACAAAACTACAACTCCCAGGATTCTGTAGGATGGAGCCGTGGCAGTTAAAACAGTGTCAAACTGCATTATTTCTACAGTGTGGATGCTGTTGTTGCATGCCTTCAAGCCTTTTCCTACTTACAGCAACCCTCAGATGTATATAGATGGAAATCTTGGTTGCTTGGCACTTGTTCCTTTTCCAAACAGACGTTCAAAACGCCCTGGGTGCTATATTATTTTTTAATGCATTTTAGACATTTTTATCCTCTTATTTTGTTCTAGTAGTTTAATATTTTATTTTAATGTATTATTATTATTATTATTATTTGTATTGTATTGTAATTGCGTTTAATGTAAGCCGCCCTGAGTCCCTGTCCTGGGAGATGGGCGGGATATAAATCAATATAATAAATAAATAAATATTGAGACACTGCTGGCATTTGAAGTATTAAATGGACCCCTGTTGTTGTTGTTGTTGTTGTTGTTGTGTGCCTTCAACTAGTTTCTGACTTATGGTGACTCTAAGGTGAACCCTATCCTGGGATTTTAGATTGTAAGCCTGAGGAGAACTGAGAACCGTCTGAATATCTGGAAGCCACTCTGAGAGCCTTTAGGCCAGGGTATAAAGCAGCCAGAGCAGGGTATAAATATATGTGTGTGTAGTGTGTATATATACACACACGTGTGTGTGTGTGTGTGTGTGTGTATTTATGACTGGAGGGCTTCTTCAGATTTGTCCCAACATCCCACATTAAGGCACTAGGCTCTTATAGTGCTGCTATTCTACTTTTGCTGCTAGGTTGCATTCTGGGGTTTGTAGTTCAGCGAGGCCTAAGAGCTCTCTGGCTGAGAATTCCAAATGCCTCTCCTTAAACTCCAAATCCCAGAATGCAACAGGAGGCAGCCAGAGAGCAGTCAAAGTGGAATAGCAGCACTATAAGAGCATAAGTGTGTGTCTCGCTTTCTCTGTTAGTTGTTCAATTGTGAAGCGAGTCTGGCCTCATAAAGAGAGGAAAGCCCTGGCTTCTTCCCCTTGACTATAGTTGTGTTGTTATGACCAACCAGGGAGAATTCCTGAGATACATACATACATACATATATTGAATTAAAAAATTACTCAATGTAATATTTGTAAATACATTTACAACGCTATAGAAATAAACTATAATAATAATAACATTTCCTCAGTGAACTTTTTGTGTTCCTCCTGAATAAGAATAAGAAATGAACCGTTCCATCCGGGTCACTTTTTGTTGCTGTTGTTGGTGTCCCTCCAAGTCATTTTTGACTTATTTATTATGGGGACCCTCTTTCCAGGGTGACCAGATGTCCTCGCCTCAAAGGAGGACAGGGCACCGCGAAATGTAGGACGTTGAAGAAAAAAGGGGCCAACTCAGAACAAAACAAAACAACTAAAACAACAACACTAGCATAAATATAAATGCATGCTTCTTAGTCCTGCTCAAAATGGAGGGCATTTTGAAACTTCTCCAGGACAGAAGATTGAAATGTAGGATCTCATTGGAGAGGCGGGGTGTA
>NC_056522.1:325071098-325081922 GCF_019175285.1 Sceloporus undulatus | reverse complement strand
ATTATTATTATTATTATTATTATTATTATTATTATTATTATTATTATTATGTCCTGCAAAAGGAGAACTATAAAAAGCCTAGGGCAAGTCACACTCTCTCAGCCTCAGAGGAAGCAATGGCAGCCCCCCTTCTACCCTGAAGAAATGTGCCAAGAAAACCCTCTGATTGGGTCCATATTCAGAGGGGGCTTTGGGGTAAATTTCTTCAGGGGTGGGGTGGCCACTGCCTTCCTCTGAGGCTGAGAGAGTGTGACTTACCTATTTGAAATACCCTAATAGAATTGCCTAAGCACCCCACCCACCAAACATGTGGGGTGTTGTTGTTTGTGTATCCTAAGCCTTTGTTTGGTTTTTATAGTTGTTGTTCTTGGTTTGTTACGTTTAAATCAAATTGCGCTCTGTGTGTGTTTGTGAGGAGGAAACCCCCACAAAACCAGAGCAGAAACTCCAACCAACCCCTCCTTCCCTCTCAGCCCAGTTTTCCCCTCCAGGAAGGAGGGAAAGCTCTCCCTTCCCTTCCCTGCTGAGCCTTTCCCCTCCCGGCCTCCCTCCCTCCCCTGGCGGCTGCTTCTCCTCCGCCTTCCCTTTTTCGGATTTGTGGGGCGTTGTTGGTGTCTGGTGGAATTTAAGCCGCCGTCCTTTCCTTCCTGCCCCGGGGCTCAAGGAGAAGAAGAAGAAGAAGAAGAAAGAGGAGAGGAGGAGGAGAGCCTTACTTGGAGGAGGAGGAGGAGGAGGAGGAGGAAGGGAGTTTGGCGAGGAGGAAAGGAGCCTTACTTGGAGGAGAAGAAGGAGAAGGCGAGGAAGAGCCTTACTTGGAGGAGGAAAAGAGGAGGGAGTCTTGCTCCGAACAGAAGGAGGAGGAGGAGGAGAGCCTTGCTCGGAGGAGGAGGAGGGAAAGAGCCTTACTTGGAGGAGGAAGAGCAGAGCCTTGCTCTGGGGAGAGAGTGTGGGGCCGAGGAAGGCCAGGAGGCGCTGGGGGCTGCCTGGGAGCCCTCGAGTGCCGAGGAGGAGTTACTCCAACTCCGGTCGCCTTCCTTTCCCCGCCAGAGGAGCCAGTGAGGAGGAGGGCTGCTGCTCCTTCCTATTGGGGGGTCGGACCCCCAGCCCCTCGCCCAGCCATCCAGCGCAGGGCCTTGGCGTCGGGGCCCCAGGATGATGATGGTGGCGTTGGCGAGGCTCCCTTCTTGGCTGCGCCCCTTCTGCTGCGCCCCTTTGCTGCTCCATCCCGGCCTCGGAGCGCGGCGGTGAGGGAAAGATGAGCGAAGAGGCGGCGGATGGCAACCACGAGTAAGTTCGCCTTCTCCCCAGTCTCTGCCTCCTCCATTAGCCCACCGGGCTCGGTCCTGGCGGCGCTTGCTCCTTCGCCCGGCCTCGGCTGCTGGCCCCGGGGCTGGGCAGCTAGCTCTGCGCCGCAGGGGCAACACCTTCCTCTCTGTCCCTTGCCCCCCCCCTCTCTCTCTCCTTTAGGAGAAACCTCCTTTCTTGCTGGCTGCCAGAAAAACAAGGTTAGGGCGAAGATTGCTGGGGTGTGTGTGTGTGTGTGTGTGTGTGTATATATATATATATATATATATATGTGTGTGTGTGTGTGTGTGTGTGTGTATAGATTGTAAGCTTGAGGGCAGGGAAATGTCGAATTAACAAACTGTAGGCCCTCCGATAACCTTTTGGCTGAAGAGCGGGGTATAAATTATTATTATTGTTATTATTATTATTATTATTATTATTATTATTATTATTTATTATATCCTTTTTAAAAAGTCACCCCAGAGGTGTGTTGTTCTTGTTGTTTGCAATGGAAAGGCACCCCACCCTCTCCCTAGACTCCCAGGGGCCTTGGCTGCTTGTTGTTGTGGTTGTGGTGGTGGTGGTGGTGGTGTTATTGTTGTGGTGTCCTTCAAGACTTATGGCCAACCTCTCATGGGTCTTTTTTTCCCTTGGTTCAGAAGCAGGTTTGCCATGGCCTTGAGGCTGAGAGAGTGTGACTTGCTCAAGGTCGCCCAGTGAGTGGCTTTCCGTGGCCGGGGTTGTGAAAAACCCATTATTTATTATTCATTATTTATTTATTTAATATATTGTATTATCCCCCCCCCCCCCCCTTTGCATGTTTCAAATAGCCCCTAGTAGTGCCTAGTGTGTGGGGGAGCTTCATCCTGTAGGAAACTGCTCCTGAATTTTAATGGGGTGAGTCAGTCAGTGTAAATACAGTGTTAAACCTTCCTTCCCCCCCCCCCCAAAAAAAAACCCTTAATGCTTTAATGACTTGGTAAGACTCTTGGAGGAGGGAATGAAGAGACGGTTTTAATACATTTAATGTGCTTCTCTTGGGTAAAATCCATACAGGGACATAGGTTTGGTGTCGTTTTTTTACATTTATATGCCAAAATAGGCCTTTAAAAGGAGTCCCAAACCTTATAGAGACACATATCTAGTACTCCTGAAACCTGTCAATGGGGCTGAACTTTCCCATGTCTTGTGAAGAATAATAAACGCTGGCTGTGCCTTTGATCCCCACATCTTTGCTGCAGAAATAGTCATTTGTGGTTCTTTCTTTTTTTAAAGTCGCTTATTCATAGTACAAAAGTGGGACTGTTATTATTGTTAACATTTATTTATAGGATTTGCACTGCGCTGTACATAGTACAAGTCAAAATGAAACAAGAATTAAAAAAGAAACCCTGCCAAACGGCATACAGTCTAAAACATCAACATTACAGAATGAACACATCTCCGAAATAATACATGGAGCACACAGTCAGAAAATAAAACATTGTGATTAGTTGTTGTTGTTGTTGTTGTTGTGACTGTAGTGGTGCATGCAGTTTATGGCTTTGGGGTGGGGAATATGGGGCTCCTGTCACTTGCATGCCTCCAAATTAAAAAACCCCTTTAATTCCTTTCAGAGAGTTTGGTGAACAAACAAGCTTCTGGCCCAGGTTCTTGTCATTGTGGTGGCTTGCTGTTGCTTCCTTTTTTTAATGAATGGTTTCAGCTCCCAAACCAAGATGGGAAACGATATAAGTGGAGCAAACCCTGAATTGCAGGAGGCAGAGCGCAAAAACATTGCCACAGAGAGCTGGTGGCGGCTTAAAGATGAAGGAGTGCTGCTGCTGCTGCTGCTGCTGCAGTGAGAAGGAAGAGCAGCCGCCATGTTTGCTTTTTTTGTGAATCGCGCTCATTTGCATACCACAGCCTTCATTCATAAAAAATAAAACATAAAAGTAATAATTAAACCTCGGTCCACCTCTGACATTCATCCGGACCCTGCCCTTGCAAGGAGTGGAAATTTTTACACAACCAGAAAGAGCGCCCAGAAGGCTCAAGCCTTAGGGTTTTGTGAAAGATTGCTTTTCTCCCCTTCCTCCTCCTCCTCCTCTTCTGCTTGTTGACACTGTTCTATGGGAAATATCAGCTCGGGGAAGTGCTGGGAGCACGTGATGCACTCCATTCATAAAATACCTGGCTGGCCATTCACATTGCAGCACACTGTGTCTTCATGGAGCAACTTTCACATTAGACATGGCTCTTTTAAGGAAGATTGCAGGGTTTTTGTGTGAGGTTTTGGGGGGGAGCGGGGGGGCAGGGTGTTTACAAAAACAGACAGTCGCCTAGCCGCTTTTGAAAAATGGTAAACATTTAAAAGAAAAACCGAGAAGATATTTCGAGGCAGCAGCAGTGTCAGCCGGGGATCTCTCTCTTTCTCTTTCTTTCTCTCTCTCTGTTTTTAGTGCAGAATTTTCCAGTAGGACATGGCACACCAGAGACTAGCAGTTAGTTATAAAACAGCAACTGAATTGGATCAAAGTGACACAGACACTGACACCATTGAAAAAAGGAGCAAAATGCTGCTGCTTCTCATTGTTGGCTTGTGCAGTTTTTTCAGCCTTTTTCTGGCAGTCTCGAACATAGAAACGTCTTAATACAGTGAATTAGATTTTAAAAGAAGAAGGAGAAGAAGCAAGAGGCCACTAAACCAGCCTCCATTAAGTATCTTAAAAGTGGGTTGATGTGAAATTAATGAGATGCATTTTCCGATTAATCACAAAAGCAGGCTGGATCTGGTCAAAGCCTTTGTTGGCGCAGGGTTGGTGTGCCCACCTGAACATAAATATTTAAGCAAAAAGCAATGGATGATGATGCTCTTTGGACCAGCTGGAATGCTATAAGAATTAGGAATAATTAAGGTTTTCTGCAAATGTCAAATATGGCGATGGGAAAATGTTGACAAAATAATTTGGGTATGGTTTAAAACCTGTTCCAGGCAGTTAAGATTGTTTTATTCAGTTATTTTTTCATTCTTCCCATGTACATACAGCAGACAGAAAGATCGAAGCAGAAGAAAATGCCAGAATAATCTCATTCTTAGGGGTTTGTTTCCCCCTCGATGTATAATCCGGCTGTCCATAGACATATTATGAATTTCTCTTGATTTTGGAAATTTTGCATGGAGTTTCTTAGATTTTTTTTAAAGTTAGGGTTTTTTAAAACATCATATGGTAGAAAAAATACAACAGCCGGTGGTACTATTACTATTATTCACATTTAAGCAGCTTTTACTGAAACATTACAACCAATAATTTTAGTTGAGAATCGTTTGCACATATTTTGCAATGAAAACTCCTTGCATTCTAGTGAATGGCAAAGTATATTGTGCTTATTTTACACAGGTCATCATTCAAAAATGGATCTATCAGCAGTGAAATTACAGTAGATTCCAAACACAGAGTTAGATCTAAGTGCATTGTGTGCATGTGTGTGTGTGTGTGTATGTATATGTATACGAAAGGCAGTGTACAGAATTCAGCATGTATTTTTTTGAACAATTCAGCTTAGTGGTTATTTTTATTTGAAATCATACAATAGTTTGGATTTTTTTATATATAGTTTGTGCTTTTTCAGCCCACTTCTCAATTTGCAAACCTTTTTTCAGTTTTTAGTACATCGGAAAAATACAAAGTCATGTTAACCTTTTACAGTATTAGAAAAAAATAATATGGTTTCACAGTAGCATGCATTATGTGAACCTATGAATCATTAAGTACTTCAACTAATCTAGTTTGCCTAGCATGTTTTTATCTTTTGGTTTTTCAGGGTTTGCTTTTAAATATCCCAGGCCTTGGCCCAGTGTATTTTCATCAGTTGCTCTGGTGGGAGACTCAAACTGTTGTGATTTTTTAAAAATAAGGATGGAAACGAATCTAGTATTTTTTTTTTTATGATGTTGCACAACAGTTCTGGATGTATGTATATATACATTTGCTTTCAGAATTAAAGACCATATTTTCTCATGCTCTTTCATATTTTTCAATAAAGATTTAGATAATTGGGAGACAATATTCAGACACCATTGAGCTCTGTTTTACAGAAAGCTACTGCATGTTGTGAAATTGCAGATCCAAGTGTGCCGTTTTGGGACTTAGGTTATTTGCCTTTTGTTCACAAGTCTGTGTCATGTACACAACCATAAAACAGGAGGGGCTTCCTCAAGATAATTATTTAAATGAGCAAATAAAATGCACTCACATGTTCATCTACACTCAAAATAATTACTATATATACTTGACTATAAGTCAACCTCATGTATAAGTCAAGGGCAGGTTTGGGGGCCAAATTTATGGATTTGGATATGATAAGTGGATAGGTTGAAGGTAAAACTTAGGTGCATGGAACAAAGGATTTAAAGAACGAAGGGAAGGAAAACAATGCCAAAGAAGTTACAAAATTCCAGCAGGCATAACTGTTTGTGCTCACACTAAAGGCCGGATGGATGAGGCAGCAAAGCAAGGGGGTGGGTTGGAGGGGTTAGTACTTCTAGGACAGATTATTCTTTTGCCTTTCACCAGAGTACAGGTATGGTTCTCTTTTTATGAGTTAAAGTATAGTAGTTACATTGACCCGTGGATAAATCAACTCAGGTTTTTTGGGTCAATTTTTTGACTAAAATTTCTAGACTGATACATGAATATATATAGCAAGAGTTTTGATATTATACCTAAAAGATAGTTGCCAAAGCATTTGATTTTTCGACTAGTACTGGAGACAGGACTACTGTATCTGTTGGGTTTCCCTCCTTCCTATCCTAATTCCATTCTTCCAGCAAGGAGATATACTTGATTCTTGTGGTTTTGCCCAGGATGAGCCTGCTTGCAGGCCCTGGCTGGAAAGAAACTACTGAACAAACAGGTCTGGTTTTCAGTTGAATGCAAGGTCTGGCTCCAGGTAAATGTGAAGTTGTTTCCTAGCCAGCAGAAGAAACCAGCTAAAAAGGTTGGTTCTGTTATGAATGGACCAGAGATTCTGTATTTGAATAATTGTGTGGAGAGGATGAGTAGACAGGAGGATGTAGGCAGGAGTTTGTGAGGGTAAATTGAGCAAATCAGTAGTTTAAACTTGGATTGGGATTAGTTCCACTTTGTAGGCTTCCTACTACTTCTTCTTAACTTTACATTCCAGGTATTTTAAAACAAATTAAAAAGTGTTAAATGTGCATTTGAAGAGAAATTAGTTTTGTGAAATCACCGAAACCTCACTGATTGTGATCTTATGTTAGAACTGCATTATGTTTATCTGAAGCAGTAGCTTCGTATTCAACCCCCAAGTACTTAAAGATTCTGCTTGTTTCATGCCCAGCGAGCACTTTTCACCTGTGGCCTTTTCTCAGTGGCACAAGTAAATTTATATGATATGAATGGGATTAGACTAACCAGAGATAATTAAATCAAGGTTGAATTATTTGAAACTATCCAAAAAAGTATATAGGACATAGCTGCATGTTTTTTCGTTCCTCCTGTATAAAGCCTATCATACTAAAACATTGGTTCTCATTCAGTATGTGATCCCTCCTTAATGTAGTAATACATAAATTGTGTGTGATATTTGTGCTTTAGTATGTGAAGTGGTTTTTCATTTGCGTCATATGTAGAGATAATGTTTTATAAATGTGCAAACATAATACAGTTAATAGGTACAAGTGTGATAAAAATTACATTATTCATTTGAATTATTCAAATTATGTTAGCAATCTTTTTTCATTGCATGGACGGGGGGTGAACATCAAGAGATGCTCAAATCTATGTTTGCTACTGTTTTTGTTTTGTTTTGTTTTTTGTTTAGTACAACTAAAGCAGAATGACAAGCACAGTGGTTAGTCAAAAGAGCTTTACCCAGTGAATTGCAAATGCAAAATAGCAAAGAGAGAGATAATTCATTACGAGATGATAAGAAGGGAAATGGTATCTGTAGTAAAAGAACATGAAAAACCGAGAATGGAAAAGACTAAAAAAAAAAGCATTGAGATGGCTGAAAAAGCCAAGGCAAATAAAATTGTCATAAAGGCTGGAACATTTATTAAATTGATACGATGGAATGCAGCATATAAATTCGTGTATATAAAAGAGTACAAGTGCCATAAGTAACAGTGTTTTGGACATTGAAATCTAATGTATTGCAGTCAATGACCTGTTACAGACTGCCAAAATAAAGCTGCTTCGGGTCTCTTTGGAGGTATGCTATTTAAATGATGCAGAGTCCGGAGGTTGCGCCAAAGCCACACTCCATTCCTAAGCACTGGAGTACAGCTTTGGTGCAGCTTCCGGATTCTTAGGATGCATGCATCATTTAAACAGCATACCTCCAAGGAGACCTGAAGCAGCTTTATTTTGGCAGTCTGTAACAGGCCAATGACAATTTATAGAATTTTATTCTGGATTATGCTCTTTGTAAGTGGAAATGGCAGGGAGCTTCAAAACTTTTCAATTTCAAATCTGAAATAAACTGAACTATTAAACAAAAATAAAGCTTTCATTCAGTATTTTGTGGGTGCATACACTGTGCAGAAATGAGCTGATGTCGTTCTGTTTTCTGGTGGGAATTTCCAGGATTGGAATAGTTTTCAAAGATGTAGCCATGACATGAGCTTTTATGGATATAAACCTACTTCTTCAGGTGCGGTACAGAGTGGTATCCAGGCCTCAACATATATTTACACCATTGTGGAAGTGGGCTGGAATGTAATATAATCCAGAAAGATGCAAATCAAAAGATGCCATTGCCTTACATTTTTATAGGGCTGGGCAAAGTGGTACATGTCTTTCAGATCTTTACAATTGTTAGTTTGTGTCCATGTATGAAAGCAATAAATCTGTTTGCCAAAAGCCAGTGGCTCTGGATTCAAAATTCTCTCTGAGAAGATTCCTTTTGTTCTATCTGCAATAGTGAGGACTCTTATTGATTACTGTAGTGTGCAATGAAGGCATTATCTTTGTTCATACCATTGCCAGTGGACTAGAATTTGTAAATATAATTCAGTTCAGTTGTTTCTCTTCTAGTTTTCCTTGGTAATTTCCTTGTTCAAGGACTGCAACTTTAAATTCTGTACTGTATGCCCAGTGAAGTTGAAATGTTCTGCAACTGATTTTTGGGTGTTGCCACTTCTAATGTCCAATTTGTGTTCATTTATCATCTTTCGTAGAGACTGTTCTATTTGTCCAATGTAGACTGTAGGAGGACATTGTTGTCATAGGAAGGCATAGATCACATTGGAAGATGAACAAATGAATGTACAGTGGTGCCTCGGGTTACGAAATTAATTCGTTCCGCCATTCCTTTCGTAACCCGAAAATTTCGTAACCCGAAACACTTTTCCGTTAGCACTGGAAAGCCTATAGCTGCACTTTGCAGCATTTGAATTTCGCGCCGAAATGAATTTCGTAACCCGAAAAATATTTCGTAACCCGAAACAGTTTTTGCCAATCCAACTTTTTCGTATCCCGGAAATTTCGTAACCCGATCATTTCGTATCCCGAGGCACCACTGTATTTCTGATGTTGTAAGTGATATTATTGGCCCCTGTAATATTGCTCCCAGGGTAGATGTAAAGACAAGAGTTGGCATCTGGGTTTGTGGCAGGGTTTTGTTCCTTTATTACCATCCATGTTATGCATCCTGATCTAAGTGAGTAGTTGTTTACGATTTGGAGGTCATCAGTAGTACAGTAAAGACCTGACTCTCAGAACTTGTGAGAAGTCTGTATTATTCTTCAGAATTGGTTTCAGCTGGTTGATGGTGCATCTGAATGGTCTCAGCTGAGGATTGTACAGTAGGTGACTCCTTGGGTGTTCTGCCATTTTGTGTTGTTGGTCTGTCTTGTAGTAGATTGTTCCTGGGAACTGATCTTGCCTTGTCATATGGTACAATTGTGGGTAAAGACTGAAAGAATTTGGGTGACTCAACAGACTGGCATAAGAGCCGACCTTGGGGCAGATCTGCACACTGGCCACCTGGATGCCCTCCCCTCCCACGCCTGACCAGAAGGCGGGTGGTGTCATGCCGCATCTTCAGCACAGAGCTTACATGCTCTGCGCCGAAGAAGTGACGAAAAGCCACCACCATGACTAGGACACCTTTTCCATGGCGCAAAAAGGAGCCGCTTTTTTTGTTTGTTTGTTTTTTGTTTTTGTTTTTTGCTGTGGAAATGCCAGATCGGGGCCACAGTGTGTAGTTGCAACAGCCCTGATCTGGTGATGAAAGAGGCGGCTGCAGGCCACCCCTTGGGGTAGTCTGTTCAGCCCCTCAGTTGACAATGGCAGCAAATATTATACTGGTGCACGTTATCTTGCTTTAACAACAAATTAGCTGCATTATGTAGGTAATGTGTAAAAGTTCACAATGTTTTCCTTCAGTCCTTCTGGTCCTTAAATATTGTGCTATGGTAATTATGAAGTCTTTGACTTTCTAGTACATCACAGATGTGGCTTAGTATATACATTTTTCATGCACACACAGTTTAAGATATATCTGTGAAATGTTCTAAGCATGAAGCTGGCATTTGAAGCAGACATCAGGTATCCTTGAACTATGAAACCTTGAACTATGAAACCATGAAAATTGTACACACCCCTTTTTACATGACAGCCTGGCCTCTTGGCAGGTACAGTGTTGTTTCAGCATAGCTTGGGTTGCTTCTTTGGACCATTGCAAACCATTAAATCTTTTTGCAAAGTCAGTTGTATGGATTTTTGTCAGTTTCTTTCAAATAGCTTGATAGGGATACAGAATGAGATATACCAGTTAAACAATAATCTGTTTAAGGAAATGAGTGTTATGTGGATATATCAATGGATTTGTATAGAAGTGATTAACCACCAATAGGCAGTGACTGCCTTCAGTTAGAAGATTTGGAGTGTCATGAAAGGGCATCAAATTCATAGTTATTTACTTTGATATAGAATCATAGAATTGTAGAGTTGGAAGAGACCACAAGGACCATCCAGTCCAGGGGTCGGCAACCTGCGGCCCGCGGGCCGGATGCGGCCCGCCAAGGCCTTCTTACCGGCCCCTGCACCGTCCTGCCGCCGATTTTCCCTGTTTTCTCGCCGCTCCGGTCACCATTTTGTTTTTCAAAATGGCGGCCGAAGTCTCGCGTGACCTCAGGATGGCAAAGGTCACGCGAGATTTTGACCGCCATTTTGAAAAACAAAATGGCGGCGCCCATGTAGGAGGCCTGGTGCAGCCCCTGTAGCACTCCAACAGGGCTCCAGGAGCTGCAGCAGGCCTGCAGCAGGCTCCACCTCGCCCTCCACCCTCCTCCTCCCTAAGAGCAGGGAAAGGAGGAGGAGGAAGAAGGAAGGAGTACAGAGCGAGGGAGCCAGAGCAGCAGCTGCAGCCACAGCAAGGCCAGAGGTTGGTTCATTGGGGGAGGGGGTTAGCTGGGTCTTCTTTCTGCAAAATGCCCTCTGAGCACCTTGTGGCTTTTCTGGGTTGAAACTTGCATGCTTGCTGCAGTTTATTTTCAATTGCATTTTAGTAATTTCTTTGCTTGTACTT
>NC_056522.1:325007717-325071088 GCF_019175285.1 Sceloporus undulatus | reverse complement strand
TTATTATTATTATTACTACTACTACTACTACTACTTGCCCTGGGTGTTCTTTCTGCAAAATGCCCTCTGAGCACTTTGTGGCTTTTCTGGGTTGAAACTTGCATGCTTGCTGCAGTTTATTTTCAATTCCATTTTAGTAATTTCTTTGCTTGTACCATTATTATTATTATTATTATTATTACTACTACTACTACTACTACTTGCCCTGGGTGTTCTTTCTGCAAAATGCCCTCTCAATGAGAAAGAGGGGGAGGAGGTGGAAAGATGAGTCATTTCAGGTCTGCCTTGGGTTTTTTCTATTAATTTTTAAAAATATATAACACTTATTTTTGTTTTTTATTTCATTATTTTTATTATTGCTTTTTATTTCATTTCATTATTTTTATTATTTATGAAGGTGAGACAGTGTGACTTTCCAAAGTGCTGTAACAAAGGTCTGCTATAACAATGATAGTGGTGGTGGTGATGATGATGATGCTTCGGTGGAAGCTCCACCCCCAGTGTGTGGCTCTGCCCCTGGAGGGTGGAAGCTCCACCCTGGCATGTGGCTCCACCCCCAGAAGGTGGAAGCTCCACCCCCGGCATGTGGCTCCACCCCCTGCTTCGGCCCCCCAGTTGTCTGAGGGACAGCAACCTGGCCCCCGACTCAAAAAGGTTGCCTACCCCTGATCCAGTCCAACCCCTTGCCATGCAGGAAATCACAATCAAAGCATCCCCGGCAGATGGCCATCCAGCCTCTGTTTGAAGACCTCTAAGGAAGGAGACTCCACTACACTTCGAAGGAGTTTGTTCCACTGTCGAACAGCCCTTACTGTCAGGAAGTTCATCTTTTCTGCTTTTTACTAAATAGGCCAGAGAGAAGTACATTGGATATTCTCTCTCAAATGACAAAATTATTTCACATGGGCATTGATAATATGCATCTTATGATGAGGGAAGGGCCAGTGATATTTGCTTTTCTGCCTTAGTCAGCAAAATGTCTCAGGGCCTCCTTTCCATTAGAGGTACAGTCCTAAATACTTCATACTGAGCAGTAAACACCATTGAACATAAAGGTAATACTTTCTCAGTAAATATATACAGGTAAGGGTTAGGTACAAACTGATGCAGTGTTTTGAGCATTGGACTATGACTCTGGAGACAAAGGTTCAAATCCTGCTCAGCTATCAAGACCCACTGGGTGACCTTGGGCAAGTCACACTTTCTCAGCCTCAGAGGAAGGCAAAGGCAGACCTCTTCTGAAAAAATCTTGCCAAGAAAACTCTGATAGATTCATCTTAAGGCCACCATAAGTCAAATGATTTGAAGACACACAACAGGAAATATATAATTAATGGATGAACTGAGGCTGGGTCCAACCTACCTATGCAAAAATAGTTAGATTAAAATGGGCCTAGGAAATTCATATGTACTGCTCTGAGCTTCTTAGAACAATCACACCATATAAATATTAACAAAAATGCATTTTAAACATTTTCATCAAAAGAATTAACATTTCTCGGTGTTAGGGACTGGTTTGAATAATCCAGAGTCTTCAGAAAATTTTGTCCTGTTAAGAGGAATTAAAGAAGATTATTCTAGATTTTGGGGCAAACATTAATCAAATAGGACACTTATTAGTGGTGCAATTACCTGCATGCTTTTGGGCTCCCTGTTCATTGTTTATAGGAAAAAGAAGTTGTTTATAGGAAACAAAAGAGGCACATTTAAGCAAGACATCACTTTCTGCTTTGGTTTAAAATGAACTTTGTGTATACTACAAACTCTGCTGGTGGCAATGTGCTGGTGAATAGAAGAACTTCATGTTCTTCACCCCCTCCCCTTCCACAAGTATGAATTATCTATAAATATGAGGATGCCTTTTTTGTGTTTCCTTAGGGTTGCCATAAGTTTGAAACAACTAGAAGACCCAGACAACAACTACAGAATGACATGTCCAACACCTTACTTATATTTATCCTATTGTTGTTTCAAAAGAAATGTCCTCCACAGTTCGATGTACTAGATATTGTAGCAGACGTGAAGTTCATTATGAATGATCTTGGTACCCTGTTGTGGATGTTTGTTGCTTTCATTGAGTGTTCTAACAGTATGATTTGCAGAAATACAGTATTAGAATCTTAAAATATACAGTAGGCTAGGTAACATAAGCCTGCTGAGTCCCAATAATTTCCACAAGAAAGATTGAATCACATGCTCAATGCTTAAATTTCACCATTAAAATAAGCGAGATTCTTCTTAATTCTAAAGTGTGGGTAGGATAGTGCTGCTTATTGACAGGTTATGTTCTTGATATTCTCCAGTGGGGAGAAGTGGCTTGAGTGTTGGATCAGGGTTTTGGAAGACCAGGGTTTGAATTGCCATTCAGCCACATTACACTATCTCAGCTTAAAAGGGAAGGCACTAGGCAACCTCCTTTGAATAAATTTTGTTACAATCACCTCACAAATCCCAGGATACAGTAGTGTTGCTATAAGTCAGAATCCACTTGATGGCACATAGCAATAACAATGATGGGGAGAGGGAGCAAAATACTGGAGTTAATTATACATTTTACAGTGTTTTGAGCTGCTGAACTTACATAGTTAGGTTGAACAGAAAATAATAAGACTTTGAAGTATTTAATATTTTGGTTTGTTTTTTTTAAAAACCCTGCAATATAGGAAAGGGGCTAAATTAATAATTTTACTTCTGTTTATCCTTCAACAGATTTTATTTGTACAGGGGAGAGTCAGGTTTCAAAACCAAATATAATAGGTATTCTTTCCTTTATATCGCTTAATCTACTATCAACTAAAATATATCATAGTTTTTTGTGTGGTTTTTGGGCCATATGGCCATATTCTGTAAGAGGTTTCTTCCTGACGTTCCACCAGCATCTGTAGCTGATATCTTCAGATGCCAGCCACAGATGCTGGTGAAACAACAGGAAGAAAACTCTTCTAGAACATGGCCACATAGCCCAAAACCCCCACAAAAAACTATGGATGCCGGCCATGAAAGCCTTCGACTCCACATTAAAATATATCACTTCTTAATTTACTGGTAGAAGCTTTACCATCCTTTTTAAAAGTCTGCATACATACCTTTTAAGTGTTCAAGCAATGTTGCTATGGTAATGGAAAAAATTCTGCATAGTTAACAAGCCAATGTCAGGTAATGGAGGCTATGCGAAAAGAAGTTCTGTTAAGCATTTGCCTAGGGCACTGAAAAACAAGTTGCCCATAAAAGCTATTCTCCAACTTCATCCCCTCCAAAAATCTGTTTTAGATGGCATAATATTTATATAATTTGTGAATCTACTGATCTGCTAATTGGTATTGCAAGAATGGGATTTTTCAGTTCTCTGCTGAGGTAGAGAATGAGGATTTGGGGGGGGGGGTTGGCTTTACTTGAAAGAAATATTGTACAACATATAACATGCTTTGTGACATGCTAGCAACAAAAAATATTAAATATGAGGGGAAACTCAGTAGTCACAATTATGTTGCACTTACACCAGTTCTCAAAAGCACAATATATATGTGAATAGAACTGGTTTTTGTATGTGTTTTAAGCAAAGTATTCTTGTTGCATCTAGAACGTCTGTCATTCACAAAATTCTTAGAACAGGATCCAACACTAGTGGAAGTGGGAACAGGGTAGTCTCTTCCCATTGCAGTCTACCACACACCCTAAAAACCTCTTCAGTGAAGCTGCAAAACTGTCTGGAGCTCATTTTTCTCATGGTCATAGGGCTACTGCGAAGGGAGCAAGGGGTGAAGGTTCTGGCACTGCTATTGAATGTTAGCCTTAATGCCCTAAATAATGCAATGCTATCTTTCTTTTAAAATTGGTGTCAAGGATGCTATGGTTAACAAGAGTAACCGTGGTTAAAAGCAGCCATAGTTTATGCTTAGCGAAATTTAACATGGTGCCTATTCGCTCTGGAGACCAGACTGGAGAATTCATTCTGGATAAACTGACATGTGAGATTGGAGGAGAGTCTGTAACAGAGGAACCACCAGTTCCTAAACCCTACTGGGTTTGTATTGACTGAGGGAATTTTCCTCCCCATTTTTCTTGTCTTTTTGCCCCACCAATGGATGTTTTTTTTTAAAGTCCTCCCCAGATTATATTTCTTTATAGTATTTATAAACCAGTTGATATGATAAAATCTCTAAGTGGTTTACACTGAAATACATATCTAAATACTGTACAGTAAAAACAATGTTGTTGTTGTTGTTGTTGGCCTTCAAGTCATTTTCAGCTTATGGAAATCCTAAAGTGAAACCCTATTATAGAGTTATCTTGGCAAGGTTTATTTGGAGAGGTTTTGCCTGTGCCTTCCTCTGAGTCACCTATGGGATTTGAACCCTGGTCTCCAGCATCATAACCCAACATCCAAACCACTACACCAGACTGGCTCTTTGAAAAACAGTTTTTAAAACATCATAAATTAGAACATTAACAGTAACCCAGAAAAAAGCAGTTACTGTATCAGCTGTGGGAAAGCTTGCATGAATATACTGTCTAAGAATACAATGTTTCCCTCTCATCCTGTGGAGGAAGTTTTTACTGGGAAAGGATATTTCAGAGGCTGCATGAGACCACTGGGATGCCCCAGCATTGCAATGTTATGCTGTGGCATTGGCTGTAGAACAGCCATTATGGCTTCTGCTGCAGTTGACTGGGCGAAAGATGCTCTGCCATGTATCCTGGACTCAAAAGTGTCTAGGTCTTTATATGTCAACAAATCAACTTTGATCATAACTTGATAGTTTTGAGGCAGACAGTATAATAGTTCAGTATAAGATGAAATAAATAAATATCATAGCCTCAGAGCTGGCATACATTTCCACTTTTTCTAGATGAGAAATGTTTTCAAGGGAATGAAGGGCTTTACATCTTGCTGATCTTTGCTTCTGCTGCTGGTGGAAGAGAACATGCTTGGAACTTGCTACTGCAGAAGTGAAGAAGTCTCTAGCTGTGAACTTCCTCCGTTTGATGAGAGGAAGGCCATCATCTAATAATTTTATGAACCTAGGAAGCTGTGCTGGACCATTTATCCTTCTAGCCCAGTTTGTAAGTTCCAAGGTTTCAAATGGGATTTCCAACAAGGAACCTCGTATTTCCTGGTGCCTTCCATCAAGTACTAGCCAAGACAAAGCCTGGATAGTTTTTAAAATCTGACAACATTGCAAGAGTTCAGGTTGGTCATGTTCCGCAACCATTTTTGCCACTAGTGTAGGATTGCTCCCTAACAGGGGAGAACAGGTATGGTTGAAAGATCCAGATGTTAGCTATGCACTGACTTGTTAATTGTTGTGGAGAGGGAGAGAGACTGGGTATTTGAGGATTCATTAATACTATACTTTTTTGTATAAACTGTCTTAACTTTTTCACTAAATAATGTGTGGAACTTGGGAATTGGTTTCAGATTCCTATTTTGCCAAAAACACACACACTTTGTTGCTTTAAGCGAATTGCTACTGTTCTAGCCAAATAGACTAATTCTCCCCCATTCCCACCATGAAAGGGGCTCAACTCAAGAGTTGATAGGTGGAATGCAGCAGAAAATCTCTGAGCACTCAAACACTGAAATCGTAAAAAAAAAAAAAATGCTAGTAGTGAAAAAAACAATTTTATATAGTTGCCTTACTGTGAGACCTTAGTAGACGGAAATCTATTTAAAAAAGAAACAGAGACCTGGAAAACAGTTATTGTAAAAACCCTATAATTCATTGGGTTTGGTTTATTCAGAGTTTTGCCAGCCAGACATTCATGAGCACCATGAGTTATGCTTAATCTGAATGCTGGAAAAACACATTTTGCATGGAATTTTATTTTATTATTATTAAACTTTATTTCTATAGCGCTGTAATAATACACAGCGCTGTACAAAGTCGGTAAAATTAGGAGTAAATAATTTTGATTGTGTCCTGTGGCTGCTGTCCATGCAGAAAAGCTGTCAGAGTTTTGGGAATGAAAATGTCTATCTGTGCATAATCTGATTTTCATCCGCTCTTGTATATATCAGTCATTGTGGGGTCAACTTCCTCTTCTCCTCCACATCCCAGCATTCCTTACACATGTTGTGTGAGGGCAGTTCTTCTTGAATATTGCCTGTACTTTGGCAGTCAGTTCTTGGCTTTCATTATACAGTCACTGCTATTCTAGTTATACTGGATCGGAGTTGTATGAATTATATTATTTTGTCATTATCATAGAATCATAGTTGGAAGAGACCGCAAGGATTACTTTCAATGCTTCTTAAAGCCACATTTATTTTATGATCAGTAATATATGTAATATATGGTAGTACTGTGTACTGTGAACATAATTTCATTAAATTGCTTCCTAGTATTAATCAATGTTATGGTTATTTTCTGTTAACATTACATCATGGTTTGAGGTCCGGATCCTGATTGTACTGTTTCAGTGAAAATTAATAATGAAATTAAACAAAAAAATGCTAATAATACCACCATGCAATCAGGAAAAAAAGCAAAGTTCTTATTTCAGACACAAGTATTAAGAGGTTAAAATGATTTAAATTTAATCAACAATATTAATAATAGAAATTTAGAATTATAATTAATAATGTCATTGTATCGCACACAATAGTTATAAAAGATTATGTGACATAAAATGTGTTGTAGTATTACACAATTCTCTAATATATTTTGGTATTTATTTTTTGCTATTTATCTGAAGTGCATCAGCATGATAAAATATTCTCAAACTATGTAGAGTGGCTCTTAAGTTTTTTTTTAATCCAGTTCTTATTTCAGAATAAGTTAATTGAACCAAAAATACATGCAAACTGTTTCAGAAAGCCAATTTTGTATGTGCCATTTCAAAGCAGTTTTAACACACAAAGAAAGAAGTAGTGTGTTTTAAAAGGCACATTGTATCTTCCTTTATTTTTCAAATACTGTACCAATTGTGAAGTTGTAACTTCTAGATACAGTGGTACCCCGGGATACGAATGCGCCGGGTTACGAATTTTTCGGGATACGAAAAAATCCCATAGGGATTTATTGCTTCGGCTTACGAAGGTTTCTTCGGGTTACGAAAAAACCGCGGCGCTATTTTCCGCCACCGGAGGGCAGCAGAGAGCTATTTTTCCATTAGCGCCTATGGGAATTCGGCTTACGAAGGTATTTCGGGTTACGAAATTAACCGCGGAACGAATTAATTTCGTAACCCGGGGTACCACTGTACATGTGTGACAGTGTAAACCTCTTGTCTACAAGGCAGTATCACAAGGATGATAGCGTACACTGACAATAACTCGCAGTTGGAGGCAGAGTTTGACGATACTTTTTTTGGATTATACTTCCTACATGGAACCATTCCATGTTCTCTTTTCTTATGATGAGATTCCAGCATGGAGGTCGGAAGAAATTTAGGAACCATTCTCCTGAGACCATAACCCTAACCAAGGTGAACATTTAGACTAGCCTGGGCTCTGGATTTAAAACTGACCTTTAAAGGGAAAAGTGGGAGAAAGTGTGGCAAATTCTTTTCCTTCTGCATTGCCAAGAGTCCAAAATACTGAGCACTTGGAGTTTGGAACAAGGGACTGTAGAGTTAGGATTGGTCTATTAGTAACTTTTCATTCCATAATAGGAATCCCTGTGCAGGTGCAAACCCATTTGAGTGAATCACAGGTGACCACTCAAAGTAGGTAAGCAGCCTCTTCGTCCATATGATGAGCCACTGTCGTTGCAGTAATTCCAACTGATTGTTGCACAGTTTGCAATACTAAAAGTTAGGAATAAATGGTAATTTCATTGATCAGGGTACAACACTAGTGAACTCACATTGGGCCCTCAGAATAATGGCTACTGATGATAACTCTCACTTTGCTATTCAACAGTAAGTGACAGGGGCTATAAAATATTCAATTTTAACATTCAAGCAGACCAGAGTTTACACAGATCTTGTTTTTGTTATTTAGTCAGCTCTGGTATATTTGTTTTTGTTTTCAGGGAATGATTGTACATGCAGTGTTGTGTATTTCTGATTAATGCAGCCAAATTTATTTCATTTGGTTAACCAGTGCTTCAGCAGTACTTGTTAAGTCAGGTGTGGAAAAGACTGAAGTAGGCACAGCAGCGTGATCACTGCAAGGATAAATCCAAGCTTCTCCACACATGTATTTGTCATTTGCATGAGCCATTCTGTTTATTAAAAGAAACTGAGTAATCAGAGTGACCAGAAGTACAGTCTGATGCATTATCTTCTTTTTTTGAATTAGAGACAACAATCCTCAATCTTTTTTCCCCTCTGAGGTCTTTCAAAAAACTGCAGTAAGAAGCTGATGATTTCAACCAAAGCAAAGAAGTGCTTACATTATAACTGTATTTGTTTGGGCTGGGATTTTGCCGCTACCAGTCTTGTGTGCTATTCTTCAGGATACATACAGGATTATAATCTTGAAAATACTAGTCAGCAATCCAGGATTCAAAGTGTTGCATCACCTGTAAGTAATTTAAACAACTGTCACACAGTGACTAGCAGCACAACTATATTAAACAGCATATCATCTGTTGTTCCTACAATTTTACTTATGCAATGTAATGCAGACATACAGAATGTCATATGCAGTACGTGGGGAGAACAACCTCAGATCTCTGTACATGCTTCAGGAACCACATGTCTGCAATTCTGCCTAGGAAGCTAGACCGGTCAGTGGCCAGCCATTTGAATTGAGCATCATGGCCTTTCTCATTTGTCCTTGTTTGCTAATGAGATTTGGTTTTCAGGCATTTGTGAACAAAAGGGAAAATTTCTGGGTCCATAGACTTAAAAACATAATACTACATTGCCTCAACCCTACAGGATAATACCATCTTCCCCTGAAGAATGTTGAAAATAGAGCATTCTAAATTGCAACTTTGCATGCAACTCACTTTCATGTTTATCAGTGGAAGAAGACAGAAACAAAAATGTTTTAAATATTTTATCATTTTTAGTTCTATGTGTTAATCACTTCAATAAGCACTCATTCTGCAAGCACACAGGACTGCATGGATGACAAATATTATCGGAATTTTGTTTTTCAGGATGCTTATTTTGGTCAGGTCTTTACATTATGTTGTCAGAGCATTAAGGTGTGTGTGTGTGTGTGTGTGTGTGTGGTATGTGTGTGTGTATGGTTGTGAAAGCTGGGCTCGTGAAGAAGGCTTGCAGGAAGAGAACCCACTCAAGTTCTACAGATACCATAGACGGCTAACATATCTTATGTGAAGTCGAAGGCTTTCATGGCCGACATCCGTAGTTTTTTGCGGGGTTTTTGGGCTGTGTGGCCAAGTTCTAGAAGAGTTTCTTCCTGACGTTTTGCCAGCACCTGTGGCTGGTGAAACGTCAGGAAGAAACTCTTCTAGAACATGGCTTCACAGCCCAAAAACCCCGCAAAAAACTATAAATGTATCTTTGGCCCAGTACAGACTGTGGGAAAGGGGCAGTCTGCAGCCACCCCTTTCCACAGAGGATTGGGGCCAGGGCAGCCATACCGGCAGCCCAGAAGCCTGAATCCATCACTTTTCCAGGCCACGGAGAAGTGGCAAAATGCTGCTTCCCCTTGGCCTGGAAAAGGGGTGTCTTTGGGGCTTCATGCCCCTGGATACCCCGGGAGCCAGAACCATGGGAGAAAGGGGCCCCTTTCTCCCTGGTGCCGTTCCCGCAGCCGTTTGGTGGCTGCGGGAATGAGGCGTGTGTCCAGAAGGAGCTCTGTTTCGGAGCTCCTTCTCGCATCGCAGCCAGGGGCAGCGCAAAGACATCACACACATGCCACGCCATTTGGATGTGCCGTTTGTCTGCTGGCATGTATTAGGGTT
Organism: Sceloporus undulatus; assembly: GCF_019175285.1. Lineage (NCBI taxonomy): Eukaryota > Metazoa > Chordata > Lepidosauria > Squamata > Phrynosomatidae > Sceloporus > Sceloporus undulatus. Next base: position 325,061,261 of record NC_056522.1, on the reverse strand, counting down.
AGGGAGCGTGTATATGGTGCGCTTTCCCTAACCCTAATACCGGTGCTTATATGCCGCTTGTTGGCGGTCTGTAGCACACTTTTGTTCAAATCAAGTCTGAACTCTTTCTAATAATAATAATAATAATAATAATAATAATAAATTTTATTTGTATTTCCTGCCTCTCCCTGCGGATTGAGCAAAGAATAAAAATTGCAATACATTACAAAGTACAATATTATCTAAAAATACAGTCAGTAAAAAAACAGCAATATTACTACCAATAACTAAAAAGGCCAATTCGTCGTCAATTTTCCGTGCTATCAAATCAGAGTGGGAATGTTCCATAAAATCAGCTATAAAAGGTCAGGTGGATAGGCCCGCCGGAAGAGATCCGTCTTAAATGCCTTTTTAAAGGCTTCTAAGGTGGTAATGAGACGGATCTCTTCCGGTAAGTTGTTCCATAATTTAGGGGCCATGGCTGTAAACACTTTATGGGAAGTTGTGGTTAGTCTAGTTTTCATATGTTCCAATAGTTTCTTCCCTGATGTTCTGAGAGTGTGGAGCGGATTATGTAAGGAGAGGCGTTCCCTTAAGTAACTCAGGTCCGAGCCATGTAGGGCTTTAAAGGTAATAACCAACACTTTGTATTGCGCCCGGAAGCTGATTGGCAGCCAATGAAGAGATCTCAATATTGGAGTAATATGATCAAATCTTGATGTTCCTGTGACCAATCTGGCTGCAGCGTTTTAGATCAATTGAAGCTTCCGAATTTGGTACAAAGGTAGCCCCATGTAGAGCGTGTTACAGAAATCAAAACGAGATTACTAGTGCATGTTTTACTACTTCAAGGTGCCTCTGGTCCAGGTAGGGGGCGCAGTTCGCCTATCAACCGAAGTTTTGCCAAGCACTCCTGGCCATTGCCTTCACCTGAGATAGCAGCTGTAGAAACGAGTCCAGGAGTACTCCTAAACTGTGAACTTCGTCCTTTAGGGGAAGTGTGACCTCGTCCAGGGCTGTTTGGTAAATCACCCTCCCTGGACCAGGAGTACCTATCATGAGCACCTCCATTTTCTCTGGATTCAGCTTGAGTTTGTTTTCCCTCATCCAGTCCATTACCAACTAGAAATCAACGTGACCAAATTGAGGCTATCAGGCCATATCATATCATATAATTAGAAGAGATGACAATGCTAGTTAAAGCGGGAGGCAATAATAATAAAATAATAAATAAAAACTTTATTTCTAGCCCGCCTTTCCAAAGATCAAGGCGGGTTACAACACTTAGACCATCCAACAGTACAATCAACAAAATACAATAAAAACATCAATCAATATAACATCAGTTAAAACATACTACAATAGAAATAACTGTCCAAACTAGCACAATAGTGCAACAGTGAGGGGAGAGAAGGGGTTATCTCGGGGGTATTAGGGGTATGCCTGCTGGAAAAGGTGTGTTTTGAGCCCCTTTTTAAATTGGTCCAGAGAGGCGGCCGAGCAAAGCTCACCAGGAAGCGAGTTCCAGAGCTTGGGGGCCGAGGTGGAGAAGGCCGTCTGTGTGGAGGTGGTATATCTTGCTTCTGGAACTCTTAGCAATTGCTTCCTGGCCGATCTGAGTGTGCCGGAAAAGGAAAAGAGGAAGGCTACATTACAAGTGATAGACTTAGTCAAGGAAGCCATAGCTCTACCTGAGCAAGACTTTTGATAGGATATTTGGGAGGTCTCTCTTTTATAGGGTCACCACAAGTCAAAGTCAACCTGATGGCACTGAACAAGAAGACATTTCACAGCAATGTGATAAGAAATAGATATTTTGCTTTACTGAGCATTGTTAAGAGCTACATTCATGATATTGTTGGATAAAGAATACTCTTGCAAGAGAATTTACCTAATGGAAGAATGATATTAATAATATACCATAGCTTCTTAGTGAAACTACAGTGGACCCTTGTTATACGCTGGGGTTTGATTCCAAGAACGCCCATGGATAACAAAATCCATGGATGCTCAAGTCCCATTAAATATAATGACATAGCAAAATGGTGTCCCTTATAAAAATTTATTTATTTATTTATTTATTTAATTTTATTTTTATACCACTATTCCTTGGAGATCATAGCGGTGTACAGAAAATATAAAAACAGTGTAAAACAACAAAGCCCCTCCAACCCCCCAATTATACAATATAAAACAGTTAAAACATCATAAAACCCCCAAATGGAAAATCAAGGTTTGATATTTGAAATTTATAGTTTTTTTGAACATTTTCAAACCGTGGATGCTTGAATCTGTGTATAAGAAATCCGTGTATAAGAAGGGCTGACTGTATTTCTAAGCTGTTGGCTTTTAGATGGTCTTCAGAATTAGGGAACCTTTGGGCTGTTGTTGCTGGACTTCATTCTCATCACCCTTGACCATTTGTAGTGTTGGCTATAGCTAATTAGAATTAAGCCACTATTAAAAATTGTTGGTGCTATTAATGTAAATGTTTACTGCTAAACAAAAACAGTGTATTGTCCCAAAATCCCATTAATTGATCTATTAAACTGATCTTTGGCATTTACAGATTGGGAGTCATTGGTTAGTTTTCTGTGTTTTTCATTGTAAACCTGTAAATTGTGTTCAGATCATTGCCAAAAAATGAAAAAATGCATGTTTTTCAAATGTAAGCTTTCCTGAAATAACAAAATGGCTTTCATTTTGTTCATACAATCTGAATATTTCTTTAGTAAAAGAAATAGCAAGTTATGTATTTTAATTACTAACCAAGATACTAGTGCAAACATTTTGAAAACAGTCAATATATTAATTATATAATACTGTATTGAACAGTAAAATATGAATTAAGATTATAACTTTGTTTGAAAGTGAGGAAAATAAAATCACAGAACTCTGTAAATCACTGTAGTAATGTCTGGAATCTATTTGGGCAGTTATTAATGTGTAACCTAAAGTTACAGATTCATGACTGTTTCATTTCCATGATTTCTACATACGTATATATTCCCTACTTTAGGGGATACAGAGGGACCATGGAGGTCCCCCTGTCTCCACTAATCAGGCAGCACCTGCTGTAGTTAATGGGGATATGTTCCTCTGTTGATCAGAAAGCAGCCAACTGATGTTTCTGCATCCCCTCTTGAGACTGTCACAAGGATGGAGACATATTGGACTGCAAGGGAAGAGTCTTTATTGAGATCCAAATGGATGTTAAATGTCATGGACTTTAAAAATCTTTGAGTTGCTACACAGCCAGGAGGAGGAGGGGCCAGTCTGCAAGAGATGCATCCTCCATACCATCTGAACTAAGAACAGAAATGGCAGAATACAAGCCTATGACTAACATTTTCATTTTTTTTTTCTCTCCTGTTTGGTTTGTAACACCTTGCCTGATGAAGAAGCCAGCGAACCTTTGACAGCTTGCGACATAATTATTGTGCATTTTGGTTGGCCAATAAAGGTATCGCTGTTTGGTGGATTTTTGTTTGAGTTTGCTAAATGGCCAACACAGCTCCCCTGGATGCAGTTGAGCACCAGTGTGAGAAGGGATTGCAAAAGGGACTCTGCTTCTGCTGGTTGCACTGGAGGTTAACTCACAGAAAGTCACTCAGCTACTTCCCAGTCAGCAGGAGAACAAACCTATGTTGATCACAGCAGCTACTGCCTCATAAGGGGATGCGGGGTGTTTGACCAGAAGACATAGTTCAGTCACAAAACTACAGTGGCTACACATTCATAATTGTCCAGATGGATTCCAGCCTATGACTTTAATAGACACACACACAGAAACACACATATATATTGTATACAGTATATGTATACAGATTATATTATTCAAAACATTTTTAGAATTCCTTTTTGACTTAAGTCCTCAAGCGAGAAAACAGAAGGGGGAAAGTACAGCAAATGTAAATTTGAATAAGCAAACATGTATTAAACAGACATTTCACCAAAAAAGTCCCATAAACCTTCAAGAGGCAACATGAAACACCATGGAAAATAAAAGGGTATTTAGACTTCACAAAGTGCTTGTAATGATGCAGTTTGATAGGCTTGAATTAGTAATATATTCCAGAGACATGAGACCACTGTAGAAAATCTCCTCTCTCATATATCCACAAAAAGACTGCTCCATAAGTTTGTAAATACATTGAGGGCACGATCCTTGCAAAGTGCAGAACTTTTAAAATGACAGAAAGACTCACATCAAGTATATACTTCAATCTTACTAGCTGAAGCCATACTCCATTTTGGATCTTTCTTTCTTTAAAAGTTTTAATTATTAATAGCATTACTTTGCCAAGTATCAGTCATTATTGTTAACTGCCATCAAGATGACTTCAGCATGGTGTCCCTATGAATGAGAGACTTTCCGGTCACCCTGTTATCAACACCCCTGCTCAGGTCTTGCAGACTCACGGCTGCTGCTTCTTTCATTGAGTTTATCCCCCTGTAGTGTGATCTTCCTCTTTTCCTGCTGCCTTCAACTTTGTTCAGCATTATTGTCTTTTCTAGTGAGCCATATCTTCTTGTGATATATATATATGTCCAGAGTATGACCGTCTATTCTTAGTCATCTTGTCTTCTATAGAGAGTTGTGCTAGGATCCATTTGTCTTTTCAGCAGTCCACAGTATCCATAGAACTCTCCTCAGGCACCACATTTCAAATGAAATGATTTTCTTCTTTTTTAACTGACCAGGTTTCATAATCATACATTAAACTTGGAAATACAGTAGCATAGACAATCATAGCTTCAGTATTCATTTGTATTATCCAATTTACTCTTGAGGATTTTGCCTAGTGCCTTCATAGCTGCCCATCCTTGTCTTCTGATTTCTTGTTTGCAGTCTCCATTTTGATTGACGGCTGAGCAATAGTATAAGAAATCTTTTACTGTCTCACTATCTTCATTGCCTGCTTTAATGTTGTGTAACTGATTTGTGGTGTGGTCATTATTATTGTTTTCTTAACGTTCAACTGTAACCTGCCTTTATGCTGTCTTCCTTGACTTTCTTCAGATTTCAGTAGTTACCTGTAATTTCCTCCTCAGATGAGGTTTGGTTATAGGCTGGCAAACATCTCCCTACCCCTGTGGAATGGATAGGAATTGGGGATATGGTTAAATTTTCATTGGGTAAATCTGTTTAACACTCATATATTACATTGGAATAAAATATCTAATTAAAAAGAACCCACAAATAAAAGAAGAGAGCAAATTCAGCAGACAAAAATGAAGCAATAACAGAAAAATGACTTCTGTCTGTGAGACCCAGCATACAAGCAGTATATGGTTGAACAGGTAGTGAATTGCCATGAAATTATTCATATAGTTATAATGCTAATTTCATAAAGTGATTTCATAACAGTGTTGCGATTCTTGTGTGTGTTTGTTACTAAAATCCACTGATAAATAGATTTGTGTGAATTAGTAGGAGAAACTTTTAAGAGGTGTGACTATCAAAGTTCAGAAGATATGTTATAAGCATGCAATCTCAGAATACAGTGGACCCTTTTGTATGCTGGGGTTTGGTTCCAAGATTCCCCCTGGATAACAAAATCTGTGGCTGCTCAAGTCCCATTAAATATAATGACATAGCAAAATGGTGTCCCTTATTTAAAAAAAATGGAAAATCAAGGTTTGATACTTGAAATTTTTACTTTTTTTGAACATTTTCGAACCATGGATGCTTGAATCCGTGTATAAAAAATCCGTATATAAGAAGGGTTGTCTGTATATGTTAATTCCTATACATGTTTAGAAAGCACAGTCACATCCTTCCCTCTCTTCCTGTGCTAGTCCTTTGTTTAGGACTACAGCTCCTTGCAGCTGTTTTTGGTTCTGATAATTAAAGTGAAAACATATGCAACTGTGTTTCCTGAGTAAACTGCAATCTTGTTATTAATTAACATAGGTTTTCCAGAGCAGAAGAGGAAAATATTGTAGAGATGAAGTATTTGGACCCTCCTCTGTGACCTACCAGTGAGGGCAGTATAGTGTGGGAGGACATAGAAGAAGGAAGTTTCTCTCAGCTGTTGAGCCCATGTGGAATGCCCTCCCCTTGGAAGTCTGATTAGCCAAATGAAGACATGGCTTTTAGAGATTTTTTATGGTTTAATGTACTTTATATGCACATAGAGATTATTTTAATTGTAATAGCCTTTTAAGATGCATTAGCTTGTCATGTATGTTTTTCTCTTGTTTAAGCTCTTTCTTTTTAAGTTCTTTATTGTTTTAATCTGGAATTCTTTAAATTGTATATTGCTTTATTTGTACGTTTTTCAGAATTCTGACAATAGAGGGCAGGATATAAATATTTTGATTATATATAATTAAATAAATTAAGTGCATTATGATCCCACTGAGAAGGCTGAATAGGAGAAAAGTTTGGTTTCCACCTCATGACTGCTGTAGAACTGGTTATATAACATGAAGATACTGAATTGGAGAAAGGATATGTGTGGGACTATGGGAAAGAGACCTGGTTCTATGCATGCATTTGTTAAACAATAAAGTTTAAAGAAACTAAGCAGTAATTTAAAATATTCGAAGGCCTATAATGCGGGTTCACTGTCAATGTAATTAAATGCGAAAATAAACCAACCTTGAAACAGCATAATGAACTAAAACCGCAATAGCATTTTAAAGACAAAGTTAGAGAATTATATTCCTCATGAACATCTCAAAAATCCTGATGAAAACCGAGCTTCTCATCAATTGAAATAAATTAGACATTTTCAGCAGATGATGTTTGTAGCCAATGTTTTATGTTTTCTTTACAATTTTAACTCTCAGACTTCTGGTTGCTTTTTTCCTGTCTTAACAGTTTAATTGAAGAAATGCCTTCTCTTTGCCCGGCCATTTTGTTCAATTTGTTTACATGTACATAGATTTCCTTTATATCTACCATCTGTTTCACATAGGAGATTGTCTCACCCCCACTTCAAATCCAATTTAAAGAAAAAATACACTTTAACTCCTATATTCATTTAATCTTGCTAATCAATTGCTTTATGAAAATATAATTTGTCTAATATCTCATCTTGCCTGCAAATAACAAAAATGAAACAAAGTGGAGACTGTTAACTGGCAAGATGATCTTGGACTTGGGCAAAGAGAGAGTACATTGTGTCTTTGCATTACTGGGGGAGGTGCAAACATGTAAATCTGGCTGAATTTGTGGGAACTTTTGCCAGGAAGCATAGTCTATGGTTTATGTTACTGGTAGGGGAGGGAGAATTCATTTTTAAGGTTGCAGTTATATGTTTTCCAGGTCTTAAAAAACATATTATTCATGTGGATAGAGAAGCAGTTTTTCCTCTATGTTAAAACTGAAGTTTGTTTTTGGAACTGAACATTGCTCCTTCTACTACCTATTAATTTCCAACATACATGTAATGCCAATAGATATTTGTCTTGCAAGGAGGCAGTGGGGGATAGTAGCTGCAGAGATTGGGGGCATTTATATTTTCATGTCCCAAGAAGGCAATAAGGGTGGGCAACTGCAGTCAGCCTGAGGGCCACTGGAACCATCTGGTTCTCAAAATTTGATATTCGTGATGTGAAACATACAGGGAGGCCTTGCAATCTATTTAAAAGTAAAGTGTTAATAAGGAGCTTCCCAGGAGCAACAGTTCACCTCCTCTTTTGACAACAAGAAGGTAGATCTGGGGATTCTAGAGGTGTTGAGGGCTACAACAACATCCTTGTGGTGTGGGGGGCATGTATGCAGCCCCAGGATTGCACTTCTTGCCTTATAGGATGTTGGGAGTAAATCTTTCACTAATTACCTTACTTCACACTCTTTTTGTAATATGCAGTATTGCAGGACAGATGCATAACATATTTGGAGCCCACCTTTCTGAAGATTGCAATACATTTTTAAATTAGCTTCTCCAAAACATTTTTTTTAAATAAAATCAGTTATGCTACTTGCTTGTGTGTTTGAAGTATTTTGGTGCTTTGACTTTCCATGCTGTTTACCAGATAGAAACACTGCATCAGGTGTGATTGCCATATGATTATTACTGAAGTTTTGGCTAAGTGCATTCTTCCTTGACCTTAGAAGTAACATGATGAAAGTAACACCATTACCATTTTTTTAAATAATAAAGGTTTAACATAATTGCTTTTAACAATTTTATTAACTGATACATTAGCATTACAATTCCTTTCATATCTGGTAAATTCATAAATATTACTAGGGACATTTTGTCCATTTTTAGTTTGTTTTTTAAAAAATAATTCTAAGTATTGTATCAGTAATGCACTTTGTTATTTCATATTCCTGTATAATGTGTTACTCTAGAAAAATGACAGTAAGTAATATGTACCTTTTTTCCAGTAACAGTTTGTCTTCCCACATGATACACCCAAGAAATGGATCACAAGACAATGTTGTTGGTTTTTGAAAAATGGATTTCAGACTTGCACTGAGGATAGTTTAAGAATCCCTGCTCGTTATAATTACTCTAAAATAATTTGGGGTCAAAGACAATATTATACAAGAACCAGCATGGTGTAGTATTTTAAATGTTGGAACTAGTGATGGTGAACCTTTTAGAGGCCGAGTGCCCAAACTGCAACCCAAAACCCACTTATTTATTTATTGACTGTACCTGTAAACCGCTTTGATCTTGCTGGAAAAGCGGTATATAAATAAAGTTTTATTATTATTATTATTATTATTATTATTATTATTTATTGCAAAGTGCCATGTCCCTCTGGCTTTCTAGTAACAAACTCTGGCAAACTTTGTGCTGGGGCGATGGCACATGTGCCCACAGAGAGGGCTCTGAGTGCCACCACTGGCACGAATGCCATAGGTTCGCCATCACTAGGACCAGGGTTGAAATCACAGCTCAGCCATGGAAATCCACTGAGTGACCTTGGGTAAGTCATACTCTCATCATCAGGAAGACAACTGCAATCCCCCTCTAAACGAATTCCGGCAAGAAAACTCCATGATCGGGTCATCTTAGGGTCACCAGAAATGATTTGAATGCATACAACTAAAATATGCCTACATACAAACTCCAATTAAAATGTATTGAAATTTTTCTGTGAAATTCATTTTCCTTTAGACAATAGTACAAAACAAAAGCTTTTATTGTAAAAATAAATTCTGATGGATTGGTGCACTCATTATATCATTAGACTGTTTTTTCCACATGATTCCTAAGTTAAGGCAGAAATGTTGCCTCTGTAATATGTAGTGAATTCATCTCAAAAGAGAAGCTGGGTTTGGTATTCTGCTTCTTTCTTTTGACAGCATTTGGATGACAAATAGTAAGAGTTTTTAAACTTTTTAAGATTAGTCAAACTGTATTAAACAACCTATTTAGAGCAGCATAAACTACACAAAGTTTACTAATTTTCTTGTGTGTTGTCAGAAGGGCAAGTTGAATAATGAAACCTCCCTGGATTTTTCCTTTTATAGGGCAGTAGATGACAAAGTCAGTTTCACTTTCCTATTTTTTAAAAACTACAGTGGTCCTTTCCCTTATGCGGGGGATCCATTCCAGACACCCACCCACCTGCGTAAGGGAAATTTCGCATACTCTCAAGCCCCATTATAGCCAATGGGGCTCATGCTCATGGTGGCGTGGCCATTACTCTTTCCGGTGTGCGGCACCACTTCTTCTGGCGTGGCTTCCAGCATATGCTGGAAGTCGTGTAAGGCGTGCTTGCATATGACGTGGGCTCACTGTATGTTCATTTTCTGGTAGTGAAAAATAATGTGCAAAAATGCATATTGAAAGGATATAACTTTTTCCTATCACTCAGATAGCATCAGTATGTCAAACTAAGCATCTTGATTGGAAACAATTTACATGAATGTTGTTGGGATTAACTTTAGATTTAAAAGATTATAATTAATGTAACAGAACTAAAATGTTTGTTTTGATCCCATTAGACAACTCACAATATTTAATAATTCTGTGATCAAATATGTAGGTTTGTATGCCACAATAGATAGACAGGCAGACAGATAGACACTTTAAATTATAGTATAGATTGCAAAAGTCTCAGGCCACATAGTGATGTCAGTCCTGCCTTAGATGGGACAATATTATTACCTCTGTACCATGTATATGAAATGAAAGCTGAGAGAAAGTGAGTTGCCAAAGGCCACCCAGTGAGTGTATGACCAAGAATGCATCAAAACTGGGGCACGTAAATTCACAACTCAGTCTCATAAGTAAGTATTCTGCAACATTAGCTTTCAGTAGAGATCTAATGGGGCTAGCGGTTAGCCAAAGAAGCTGTTCTACAAATATTTTCCAGAGCAGCATTTATGGAGCAAGGTGCCAAATGTGTAAGGCAGCTGCTCCTCTTTCAGAAAGAAGCTCCATTACATTTGCAAGCCAAAGAAATATATTCCCGAAATTATTTTTTGTTTCTTGAATGCTTACACATGGTCCCTGTGGGCCTAATTGTATGAAGCAAAGTTTCTGTATACACGTATACCCTTTTGTATATACTTGTACATGTTGACCTATCCACTGACTTGCCGGCCTGCCTGTGTATCTATGATCTATATGAGAGAGCTCAGTGATAGAACACATGCAGAGAGTCCCAGGTTCTCTTCTTGGCATCTCCATGGGAAGGAGCCTTGTCTATCAAAACTTGGATAGATTTTGCCCAGTCATTGTAGACCATACTGAGTTAGATGAGACTGATCTGCCTCAGTATAAGACAACTTTCTATTGTTTGTTTGTGCCACATAACAGATTCCCCCTTTACTACGTTCTGTGTCCAAGAAATTTTCGCCATTTATTATAGAAAATGAATTGGGCCTATAATTTGAGGAAATATTCTTCAGGATACAGTGGAGCATGGAATTTACTTTAGTAGTGAAAGATTGATCTCTAATCACTACTGTCATACAAGAGCTTTGCTCATTTCTTCAGGATGCTTGGCTGAGGCCACTAGGAACAGGACTTTTGATGTGAGTTTTGACTCAGAGCACTGTACTAGCTCAAACTAGCCATGAGAAGTAGCAAAAGATTCTGTGTTGGAAAGATGCATTTATGATGGAGGCTTCAGCAGTGAAGGTTTTCTTAGGAATCCTTTGATGTGGAGTTAACTGGAGACTTACAGTCTACTGTCCTCCCAAGCTTGGACACTGTCTAAAGCTGTCTGTTGTCTTCCCAGAAGTATTGGAACTCCTTCCCTGATCTAGACCAGAATCCTAGAGCTTCAGCTGGGAGTGCTGATTTTACCAGAAATCCTTGACTTTGTACTACCACCTGGCATTACTGTGTGCTGCACCTGAGCAAGACACTTGCCATAGCCAAGTATGTAGTGGTAAGGCTGAAAGTTGAAGGTTGAAAGTGCAGGGTACAATTTCAAATTATGACCACTCATTTATGAAGTATTTATGATGCTGGAAGAAAGAGAGGATTCAATTTAAAGGTGTGCATATAAATGCTCCCGAAGGTTGAGGCTGTGTTTTTCATGAATGTGCTAATTGTTGACAACAGAACTGGATAGATGGTAAAACAAATCAAGTGCCGTCAAAATCTGAGAGCAGGGCACCACTGAAAAGAAATGCTAGAGTGCACTTCATGTCATTTCCAGAAATTGGTGGAGTAAGTCTGTTTAAAATATTCATTTTTGCTTTATACCTGTGTAATGATATATTTGCAGTTATTAATACATAATACATAACTTGATATATGAAATATTAATATTACCATACACACTCATGTTGGTATTTCTGTTGTGTTGGTTTGCATGTTACTAAATTTATCATAGAATAAGTTCAAGATTTTGTGCAAGAACTACTGAAATAAACTTAACAGAACAGTTGGTGCCCCCAGGCATCTTGTGTTGATGAGAACGGTGTGTTATTTACAAAATTTAAGGCAATAGGTGTAACAAGGTAACTTTAAATCTGTATGTAAACATGGATAAATAGAAAGCCAGTGCATGAAGATTCTTACATTTATTTATTTATTTATTTATTCATTCATTCATTTAAATGGCTTTATTTTTTGACAGTTTGACAGGATAGTTTTTATAGTTGTTGCTGTTGTTATAGACTAAATCTCATTCTTTTCCATGCCGGTTTATTCAGATTTTACATTACAAGTTTCTTAGAGTTGCTTTAGACTTGCAATAGCTTCAGATCACAGTAATGACAGATGGAAAAAAAAATTCACCCCCTGGGTGGAAAAAAAGAGCCCTGTAAGTATGAACTATGTTGTTTCTTAATAGAACATCTTTTCTGTTCATCCTCACAGTTGCTGCTATTCATTCTTTGTTTTTTCAGCCATTAGATAGCATGGGCAAGTATCATATGAGACAAATATAACTCCATTAGTCAGCTTGCGTGGGTTGCTGATACAGAATGCAGTCAGTAATTTCTCCTGGGGGAGGTTTTTTTTAAAATCTATTGCATCCTGTTAAAGTTGCTGTTAGCAGAAAGTGTGAAAGTGTACATATCCAGAATTTGACCATCATGTTTCCTAAATTAGATAGCTTCTTGATTATTGAAACGTCTAATCAAATTGCAGTAATATATTGAGATTTAAGTGTGTTTGACATTTAATACCTTTGGAAGTGGGGATAAATCAACTATAGAGATGGGAGTGGTAGCAGTAAGAAGCTGAAATGTCATCCATACAAGCATTATAAAGTTTGGTGTTTGCTGATTGTTATGCCCAAAATACAAGGTATAAATGTTTTTATAAGTTTACATTATTAGACATATTGTATCAAGCAGCTGTCCAAGACATTTTAATACATCACTGCATAATTTTACCATGACATATGCAGAGTTGTTGTAAATGTGATAAAAATGTCGACCTAGCAAGTTCAATGGCAAAACTGCATTTTAAATGTAGATGACCCACTTGCTTAACCCTACAACACTGACTTACATAGATTCCGTGTGCCTTTTAAAATGTATATATATTGATGGGAATCAGAGTTCTTGTGCAAGTTAATGAGGCTCACACAAAAACTTCCAAGCAGACTGTGCCTTTTGCATGCTGAAATACCTGTGCAGAATAGTTTGAAATCTTATCTGCTTCCATTGATACCCTGTCATTACATGGGAAAGACAATGAATTAGCCAAAGTTTAAAATTAACACCTCTGAAATCTTGACACTTACGGAGGTCTTTCATCTTGTCAGATCTTCCGACAGGTTGAAATTCTTGGGACCAGAAGTGTTTTGGATTTCAGATTTTTTTGGATTTGTGGAATATATTTGCATATTTACATTGTATTTGTATATAGGTACATAATAAGGTATCTTGGAGATATCAGATATAGTGCGCTGAAAGCTGCACACAGGATGCAAGGGGCAGCATGCAAGGGGCAGCATGTCCCATTCAGATGAATGGGGGGTGCACACGTGGCGTGCGCATGCCGTCGCACCGCCACATGTATGAGCCCCATTCACTTGAATGGGGCCTGATCATGCCTGGTATTTGGTTACGTGGGGGGGGTCTGGAACAGATCCTCACATAAGCCAAGGGCGGACTGTACACCTTATTATACACATAGCCTGGAGGCAGTTTCATAAAATATATTTAATTCTGTGCATGTAACAAAGTTTGTGTGCATTAGGAAGCAAAGGTGTCACTATCTCAGCCACCCATGGGTTTTGGAGTATTTTGTAATTCTGGGTAAGGGAGACTCAACCTGTATAACCGATTGTACTTGTTTTTTGTAAACATGTGAATACTGTTTTACATCTCAGTCCCTATATGTGTATCTCTCTGTGTGTGTATAATTTAAAATGAGAAGGCAAATGAAACAGATGCATTTTGACCTGTGTCTAATATAAGTGGAATGTCTAAAACTAAACTAACTCTCTTTGTATTAGCATTGTACTGCAATGTTTCAGTAATGGCGAACAGCTCAAAAAATGTTATGCAACTATATGATGTAGCTTGTTAACTGTTAGAAAGCTGGGTTTCCCTCTTAGTTGTTAAGCAAACAGAATTATGACTATTAAGATAGTGAGTGTCCAGTGATGTAAAATGTGTAGAAATTTTTGGAGAAAGTGAAATCCTTTAGCAACATACAATGCTTCGTTAACAACTCAGCATATTAAATTGTACTGTTTGGCATATTTATGAAATTTTAAATTAAAAAAAACCTTAGGTTTGTACAAGCAAAACTGAATTTGGCATATGCAGCACACTGCTACTCTTTATGTACTGAAGCACATATATCTTAACTTTTTGCAGAATGAAAAGTAAGAGAAAACAGAATAATCCACATTTTGTGGGGAAAACCAGACAGCCTGCTTCCTGCATTTTTCTGCTTGCCTAACTTTCCACTTCTCTGTGAGAGCCTAGTAAATAGTTCTGTCTACTACTATCATTCTGTAAAGGACATTGCAATTGTAGTTAGCATTTACTGGACTAAAGATATGGAAAGGACTACAGTGTACTAGCCAGGAAGTAGCCCAATAATTTGGCTTGAGCAGTCATTTCTGGGGAGACAGGTGCCAGAATAAGGCACTAGTTTACCTGTTAGTACTGAGTTTGGTTTGGTTGTACTCATCCTCAGCGAAGGAATGTCAAAGAAAGGTCTTTACCCTTTCTTGATACCAGTGAATAGATAATTAAGTTGTTTTCTTCAAAGGATTGTTTTCTACAGCCTAATTGCCCCCCTGTTTCATAGGTAGGTGTTGCTTTTTGTTTTCATATCTGTTAACCCTGATGGTGCAGTGGTTAAATGCCGGAACTGCAGCTACAAGGTTGTGAGTTTGATCCCAGCCAGGGACTCCAAGGTCCACTCAGCCTTCCATTCTTTCGTAGGTCGGTAAATGAGTACCTAGCTTGCAGGGGGGCAATTAGCTTACAGATTGTTAACCGCTTAGACAGTGCTGAGTGCACTGATAAGTGGTATAGAAATGTACATGCTATTGCTAATGCTATAATCTTCAAAATCATTCCAGAATTATTGGAGTGGCTGAGGTCTAGTACTCATGGAACTACTGTATGTTGCTTTGTCCAGTACAGCAGAATGAAGTGACAAGTCCAGATCACATGCAAGGAACTCTTCCTCACACGAACTCTGCTCTCAGCTTATGAAGGAACCTCGGCTTGTCCCTTTTCACATTATCCAGTTACAGCCCAGTGACAGTAACATCCTGTGGATTCCTGGGGTTTGTAGTTTAGGGAGAGGCATTTAGAATTCTCAGCCAGAGAGCTTTTATGTTCAAACCCCATGATTCTGTATTTCAGGCAGTAAATATGTCAAACTTTTCTTAAGCATCTGATTCATCATTTTAAAGTAAAATATTCCACAATCATTTTTTTTCTAAATACTCTCCCCCCCCCCCCCCCCCCCCCGCCTTTTAAAAAAACATCTGGAAAATAGAGGAAACTCCCTATTTCTTCCCCCTAATTTTTCTGCGTTTTTCTTCATGTCTATATATAGGCTCCTGTGTTGAGATAACTACTAAGAGATAGTTACTGCCGATAGTGTTGTGGTATATTAAAACCAATTTCTATATATACCAAAAAGAAGAAGGCTGTATCATATGGCTGTAATATAATATAACTGCAAAATTCCAAAACAGTAAGTAAAATTTGTGTAGTTGTTCTCCTGCTGTTGTAGTTTGTGTAATTGGTCCTTCTTGCCCACTCTCTCCCCCACATTCACTGTTATGTACATAATGTAATAGAAATGTGAGCCCTGGCATCTCCTCCCATTCAAACTGTGCTGGTAGGGGAGCTTTCCTTTCCTCTCTTGGAATGAAGGAGCACACCAGATGGACCATTGAAGTTTTGATACACTACTGTGAAGCACTGGAAGGAAGGCAAGCTCCCAGCCCCCCTACTGTAGCTTTAAGAAAGGATCAGACAGGAAAAGAGGTGTGTGTGTGTGTGTGTGTATAAAATCCTTGATAGTCTCATAGTTTTTTAAATTTAAATTTACCCAAAAGAACTTACCCTTTGTGACACAGGTATTTATTTTGTTTCGTATTTTGCACATACACTATTATCATTGTAGATTATTCTAGATTGTTACAGACTGTCAGTAATAAGCAGGTTTATTTCTCAGCAGAAAGTGTGTTTTGATTTTGTAAACTAGAGTTTGAGGATACCTGGTGAAAGTGCTGATTGAGCAGTATAGTCAGCAAAAGCCAAAAGTTTTATTCATTTAGTGTAGAAGAGTGTATGTGTCTATCTCTGTTTATTTTTAAATTTTTCAAAATGTATGTGCCTACTGTAAAAATTGCTTGTTGCTCACTGGATTTGGAAAATACAGTTCAAAAAGCAAAACAAGACTCTTGTCTAGTTATTAAAAGTTATAGTGGACATAGTATAAGAATCTACCTGTCTAGCCTAGTATTGTCAATTCTCACTGACATGAGTCCAGACAGGATTTTTTCCTACCCTTACCTGGGAGTACATGATACATCCTAGTAATCTCCTGTTCAAATACTCTAGTAACCAGGTCTAACTTTGTTTAGTTTCCAAATATTTTTATTATTCCATTTTTAGTTTCCAAATATTAAGAGATATCTATGTGTTCAAGGTGACGTGGTGGCAGAAATAAAATGGATGCCTTTGTTTATTGAATAAAGGGCCAAAACAGACTGCAGAAATAATCCATTTTAACTGCCCTGGCTCGGTGCTAGGGAATATTGGGAACTGTAGTTTGTTGTGGCACCAGAGCTCTCTAACAGAGAAGGCTCAATGCCTCACAAAACTATAGTTCCCAGAATTCCCTGGCATTAAGCCAGGGCAGTTAAAATTATTTCTGCAGTCTGTTATAGCCCTAAGATATTTGTATCCTGACTTTTCAGTTGAAAATAATGACAAGGGTGCACATTTTGAATTCAAGTACAATTTAAGACAACAACCAACACAAAAGAAAACATGGCAGCAAGTATCAGAAGAAAGACAATGTTAGTAATTAATTGATTAGCATTTATAAAGCAAGTAGAAATTGCTTCATAGCTTCAAAATCTATCTTTCAAGGAGAGGAACCACCAAAAACCAGACACACACATCCAGAAATGTATCTTGGAAAGATACAATAGTTGTTGGTATTGAAAACTACCAAGAATTCCGGAATCAAATTAATGTATCCCACTACCTAGTCTTCTCCTGGAGAAGACTATCACCTAGGCAACTAAAGCAGTCTCTGTCCCCAAAACTAGGACATGTGTTTCATTAAGGCATTGCATACCTTGCTTTGGAGAAAGAAAAATGAAATTCTAAAAGATCTTCACAAGTATATATAAGAGTAGTTTTATTCATATATAAAAATACATGTTTCTGAGTGTGTATACTAGAGACTCAGTACTAATTTTAGTTTCCTCCTTGCTCCTGTATTACACGTAGACATAGATGATTACACAGTCCCAACTGAAATACTAGATACACTGTAGAGCAAGGGGTTCAGCATATCTTGTGGTGGTCTATATATTTATTTATACACGAGAATATATATTTCTGTTTTAAGGAAGAAAACTAAAAGCAGTTAAATCGAGTATATGGTAGAGACAAGTTGTATTGAATAATACAACTTTATATATTCTGAAATACATTACATTGAATGAATTATCCAGGCCTAGTTTAAGTTTGTGTGCCCTCTGCATAAAGTGTGACTGCACCTTCATTGTAGAAGGGACAGCTATTGTTTTAATTGATTGCCTATTTCAGATACTTTTCTTAGTTGATAATTACAACAAGTACACTTTTTGTGGGGTGCTATATAAGGTGGGTGACATTGGATAAAATATATAGCTATGCTCCAGATGTGTACTCTGATTTCTTTTGATGTCTCCAGTGAAAAAATGCTTCAGCATACAAAAGCCACTGGATAAGAATGGGGGGAGGGGGTGCCCGTGGTATAGTTGCCTGGATGGAGTAGCTGGTTAAAACTGTAGCTATAACACAAATAGTGTTAGTACATTGTAGGAGACACTGACCCTTCAGCTAGCAGAATGAAATATCCAAAGCTTCTATGGCTTCACACAGTTTTGTAGTTTGGCTGTTTTGTAGTCAGACCTCGTCTTCTGTCCCCTTATCTGTTGGAGTTCCTCAAGACTCTGTTTTGGGTCCCCTTCTGTTCTCTCTATACACACTCTCCCTTGGCAAACTTATCAGTTCTCTTGGTTTCTCCTACCATCTGTACGCCGATGATACCCAGCTGTACCTTTCCACCCCTAATCTTTCACCAGAGCTAGAGCAGCAAGTGTCATCCTGTTTAACAGCTGTCTCCCACTGGATGCACCATCGGCGTCTGAAGCTCAATATGTCCAAGACCGAGCTTCTTGTTTTCCCTCCTAAGCCCACCCTTCACTACTCCTTTTCTATTTCTGTCAATAACATCTCTATCCAGCCGGTCCAGGAAGCCCGCAGTCTCGGTTTCATCTTTGACTCCTCTTTGTCATTTATCCCTCAGATCCAGACTACAGCCAAAGTCTGTAGATTTTTTCTCTATAATATCGCCAAAATCCGTCCATATCTCTCAGCTTCTACCGCAAAAACACTGGTCCATGCCCTAGTGGTCTCACGACTAGACTACTGTAACCTCCTCTTGGCAGGGCTTCCTCTCTCTCACCTCCATCCATTAATTTCTGTTCAGCATTCAGCTGCACGCATTATTTCACTCGCTCGCCGTTATGATCATGTCTCCCCTCTGTTGTCTTCCCTTCACTGGCTCCCTCTTCCTTTCCGCATCAGGTACAAACTTCTGCTACTCACCTTTAAAGCCCTGCATGGGCTGGCCCCTCCTTATTTAACCGATCTTCTCTCTCCCTACATCCCTACTCGCACTCTCCGCTCTGGTAGCCAAAGTCTCCTCTCCCAACCCAGGATCTTCTCTGCCCCATCCCGGATCCGTCCCTTCTCTCTTGCTGCCCCTCATTCCTGGAACCTTCTTCCTCTGCATGCACGGCTCATCACTTCCCTAACCAGCTTTAAGGCTGAGCTGAAAACCATATTGTTTAGGGAAGCGTTCTCAGGGAATTTGTGATTGTCATCTGGTTGTCTGACACTATTTGATGGGATGTGATTTGTTTGATATTTGATGTTTTTAATCTGTTTTTTTTTTCCTTTCTATATGGTAATTTTATCTATTCCTCTTTTAATTGTTATTATCTTAGAATGTACGCCTTGGGCAGGCTTTTATTTACTCTTAATTTTACCAACTTTGTACAGCGCTGTGTATAATTACAGCGCTATAGAAATAAAGTTTAATAATAATAATAATAATACATTGGCGAGATTCCCACCTAAGTTTACTGGTCTTAAAAAAATCATGTCAGTATTCATAGATATATGCAATGTATTTTACACTATCACTCGCATCTTTTTTCGCCTTGTAGGTTCCTTTCTTTAGGAGTGAAGAAGTCTGAAGCAGCTGTCCTGTTACCTATGTAATAATTGACTTTAGTACTGACTTTATTTCCATATGCAACAATAATGCTCTAGCAGTAGTTTAGTGGTAGATTTTGAGCTACAGGAGCTCATCTTTATGGTGTGTGCATGCATACCCACACACAAAAAGCAGCAATGCAAGATAACATGCTGTTTTTCTTAGAATCAGCATAACTATATAGGTACCCAAGAGTAAGCTCCATGAGCTCTTTGGTACTTAATTCTAACTGCATGGGCTCACATGTAAACTGTACTATGAGGTAATGAAAGATTCTACAACAAGTAAACAGCAACATTTAGCTTTTAATTAGAAAAAGGAAGCCTAAATATCCTCCAGGCACCAAATCTTGTTTGATCTTGGAAGCTAAGCAGGGTGATCCCTGGTTAATACTTGGATAGGAGACCACCAATGAATAATAGGTGCTGTAGGCTATATTTCAGAAGAAGGAACTAGAAAAATCACCTCAGTTTATTCCCTTTCTACATATAACTATTTGCACTGAGCTGTTTGGTATGATCCGTATTTCCGGGTGTGTGGGAAGCTCACACAAAGTGGCTAGAACTCTGTAAACAGACAGAAAGATAGAAAGGTACATTTAATCTGGGTACCATTCAAATATTATATTTTTTTAATGTCTACATATAAAATGCACTTTCATTTATCTAAATTGCTTAGGGAAATCACTTTCAATACTGTATTTGTATACGTAGGTGTGCTGCTTTTCTAATGTTGGACAAATCAACATTTCTCAAGTCACTCATCTCCCCCATTCTGAATGTTTACTTCCTCTCCCTGAACAAACCAGTGTCAATAAACAGCCAAGAAAGTGCAGTGATTCCCACTTCTGTACACCGACCAAAGAAATATTAGATAAAGTTTTCCTCACTTCACATCTGCATGCTCCCTCCCTTTGCCCAATTTGTCTTACACAACTTTGTGCGTGGTTATGGAGGGATAAAAGAAAGCAAGTCTTGCTGGATCAGGCAAGAGCACTATCCGCAGAACTCACTTTGGATCATCTGTAAGTGGGTAGGAGGATATTATCTCTAGGCAGGTAGGTGGATTTTGCCAGACCTGAGAGACAGAAGAAAGGAAAAATAAATTTTTAAAGTTAAGTGTTTTGAGATATTTATTTATTTTATATCTTGCCTTTCTTCCAGCATAGGAGGCAACTATACACTTATTCACACAATTCCTACACATTTATATTATCTTCACATTGCAGAATTGCCTAGCATCTGAAGCTATTGGCTCAATGCAGTTAGAGACTTTAGAAGGGTTATAGCACTTCTCCTCACCCCTTTTCCTAGTGATCAAACACAGACAGAGATCTTTTTGTACAGATAGTAGAATCATCAGCAAGTAACAGGGACAGAGTACCAGAACAAAATGTTTCACAATGCATGACTGTTAAATGCAGAGGAAACTGCCTGGTATTGGGGTGGTGCATATTATCTTACTGCCCTCTTTATTCATAAACTTCCTCTTTAGAAATGATGCATGAATCAAAGCAGTGATGGGGTGAGTACAGCCCATGGGGCACATGTAGCCCCCATAGCTATTTTAATAGCCCTCACATGGTCCCCCATTTTCTTTGGGCAGGAGGGGATGTTTTTCAAAAAAAAAAAAAATTTGCTCTAATATGCTCCAAGCATATCTTAGAGCAGAAATAGGCAAAGTGCATGTGCCCTTGCCCCCAAAGAGGATCTCATATTTCCCCCAAAAATTTTTTAAAAATGCCCCAAGTGCTCTTTGGGTTGCATGGGGTATTTTTGCACCAATTTAGAAGCCCCTGGTCAATTTTAAGTGTAGGTCTAGGCCTTTAAAAAGCAGGAAGCAATCATGAAGTGATTTCAGGTCATTTCCCAGTTAAAAACAGGGAGGGAATTCTTCCTGTTGTTAATAATTGGGAGCAAACTTTGGCACATGGGGACAGCCATTTCCCTGTTCTTTTCTGGCTGGAAACATTATGAAAATGCCCCCAGGATTGTTGGAAGCAGAAATAAATCAGTTTTTCGGTGGATTGGACAAGGGTATGTCCCACTAAGGTCTCAGTACTTGGGTTTAAACATTGTTTCTTCCTTAAATATCCATACGTACTACAGTTCCAGTCTGCATCTCATACCTGTTGAGAATATTTTTAAAAAAACTAAAGATGAGATTTCAAAGAGATGGTAAATGTTGCAGCTAGTTTTGACCCTTATCTTTCCAACTTGGTGTAATACAGTATTAAAGAAAATAAGTCTTTCTCACATAATTAAGGAAAGAGAATAGCATGTAACAGTGTCTCAGTCACACTATACAATTATAGCCTGGTATTCCCTTTTAACTGTCATGGCAACATCCTGGGGATCTGTAGTTTAGAGAGGTTTAGAATTCTCAGACAGCAAGTTCTAGTGTTTCACCAAACTACTAGTTCCAGGATTCCTTAGCATGTTGCTGTGACAGTTTAAAGTGAAATACAGTGCTATATTTGTGACGTTGAATGGTTTGATGGTTTGAAATGTTTAATTTGGAAAATAAAGAGATTGGAGTCCACATATTGGGGGGGGGGTTCAGTTATTATAACATCAGATAGCAAGGTCAGGCTGTGTGATGAAAATGAGATGAAGAAAAATTTTATTTTTTGCTTTTTTGATTGATCCAATAAAGATATTGTTTTGTGAAATTTAGATTTTTAAAATGCTTTAGACTAATAATTTTCATTGCATGTGTAAAACTCTTTACACTCTGTCATCAGGGAGAAGTTGACTTGATCAGAAGAAAGCCTTTGCAGTCCCTACAATGCCAAATTTGTATTGAGAGGATAAATTAATGTGAATGAGCAAAACTTACTTTTCCTACATGAATGCTAATTAAAAACATACTTTCTGTTAAGCTAGCATTCTTTAAGCCAACGTGAGACCTGTTTCAAAGAGAATAGAAACTCAGTAGAAATAATAGCATTAATTTGTATTTTTAGAAAATATGTGTTTTCTTACAAGCTAGATATAGTTTGATTGCATGGGGAAGGGGGCAGTTTTCTTTTGTTTTAGTCAAGTATGTCTACAATGACATTCCTTCAGGTACAAAGCTTGCTATCTTGCAGTTCTTCTGAGTATGAGGATTTTGCTGGCTTGGAATTTAAAAAATTAAAAAAAAAACATCCTGTGCTATTTTATTGTGTTGTGAATGAAGGAGTTTTCATTCATTGTGTTTGTCCTGTTATGATACCACCTGGTTCTAGGCATTTCAGATTGGGGGCGTGGCAACCTCACACCGCAGCCCCAATCTGGCCTTCCAAAGGCATAAAAAGAAGCTTCTTTTTGTGGCTCCTTTTTGTGCTCTCGAAAGGGCTCCATTGCTGTGGTGGTGTGGCTATATGATGCTCCTTCGGTGCTACATCATTTGGGCACAGCACCAGAGGCACGCCATGATGCTTCACTCCATCTGGAGTGGCATGCAATGTCAGGGTACCCAGGGGGCGGAGTTGGACATGCATTATCAGGACGCAATGCCCCGACTCTGTCCCCAGGCTGCCCTTTCAGGACAGTCTCCAAAGGCCCTAAGTAACAGAAAAGATGTAGCTGACCTTTCATGGGTGATCTACTCTAACATGCCATACTCTACTTGGTTTATCGTGACTGCTAGTATTGCCAGTGGTGACTGCCTTAAAAAGATTCTAGCCTTTAAGATGGACTAAAAGAATATCCTCAGTCTCATCATCATCACTACTACCATATTTAAACATCACCATCATATTGGAAAGGAGATATCTGCCCATTCAGATATGAAAGGTTACTAAAGCACATATACCAGTGATGGCGAAACCTAGAGATCAAGTGCCCAAACTCAGCAGCATTCCCGAACCAGGTGTCACCAGGTACTGGGGCGGGACTTCCAGGGATGGGATCTCCGGGGGGAAACATGAAAGGAAAAAATGGAGGACTTGACCAAATAAAAATTCAAAAAAAAGAAATAAAACGTAAAAAACCCTCTCATATAAATATTAAATCCATCCTTCTCAGCCCTGCTCAAAAAGGAGGATGTTTTGGACAGAGTCCTGGACTGGAGAATAAAAGGGAGGAGAGTAAAAGATCACCATGGCTGAAGTCAGAGGTCCAAAACACCCTGCAGAAATAATCCAGTCTGAGCTCTCTGGCTAAATATCTCACCAACCTACAAATCCCAGGATTCCATAGCATTCAGTCCTGGCAGTTAAAGCGGCACCAAACTGAATTATTTCTGCAGTGAGGCTATAGCACCAACACCAGTGGTTGAATTATTTCTTCAGTGAGGATATAGCCCCAACACCAGTGGTTGAATATCACTGTTTTGTGGATTTTGTATGTTACTGTACTTTGCTATATGGCCAACAAGAGCCAGCATGGTGTAGTGGTTTGAAACAGAAGCCCACTGGGTAACCTTGGGCAAATCACATTCTGTCAACCTCAGAAGGCAATGGCAAACCCCTCTGAGCAAATCTTGCTAAGAAAATTCTGTAACAGGTTTGTTGTGACCAGCCCTCTGGGAGAACAGGGTTCAATTCACCATGAAGCCACAGAAACACACCAGGTAACCTTGGGTAAATCACAGTCTTTCAGCCTCAGAGGATGGCTCTGAGAAATGACTTGAAGGCACACAACATACACAGAGACCCAAGTCACACTCTCTCAGCCTCAGAGGACAACAGTGGCAAATCCCCTCTGATGAAACTTGCCAACAAAATCCCATGATAGGGTCGCCTTAGAGTCACAAAAAACGACTTGAAGGCACACAACACACACACACCATGTCAGGGAGGAGGAGGAGGTGCCTTGGGGGGAGGCGGGACCTCTGGTCGAAAGGTGCTGGACTTACACCCAGAAGGGCCATGCACCACCCGTCCTTGTCACAGCTCGGCTTTCCTTGCTGTAGCTGCTGCATGCCCTTTGACATGGTTTCACATGCCAGAGAGGGCACACATGCCACAGGTTCGCCAAAATGGACCTATACTACTGCTTAGAAGGAGTTTTGATTGATCAATCTATTTATTATTTTTATGTCACACTTATGGGCTGAGGTTTATGCATGTAGAAGTCTCCCATCCTGATAACTGCAAAGAATCAGAGCCCTGCATTAGTTGAATAGTAGGGGCATTTTATATCCTACAGTTATCTTTGTGATTAGGCATGACATTATACAAGATCTCTTTATTTTAACAACTTAAATGTCCATGAGCCCTTCAGTCTCCAGTTGTTACTTCACAACCTTCCTTTTATTTTCCTTCTAGCCTTCCAACCAAACTATCAACAGCTCCTCTCTCTTTGGGCTCGCTTTCTCCAATCGCTCTCAGTCTGCTTTCTCCCAAGCTCCAGCATGTCTGCCTAAGGGCCAGCACCTTCCTCTAATGTCCCACTATAAACTGGTCCCCTTCACCATGTGATCATCAGGGCCCTGCCCAGCCTCACAGGGTTCCAAAGAGGCTGCTCAAACTCACTCCCCAATAAACCCTTCTATCTTCGGGTCTTTAAGAACGTCAGGTCCCCAGCTCCCACTCCCATATCTACCTCTCACTCCTTGTTTGGATAAGGCCACAGTCCAGCCTTCTCTCCTTCAACGTTTTTCTTCCTCCTCTCTCCTTCTTCCAATCACCTCACACACCACCTCTTCTTCACTCCTCCCTCCTTCAACTGCCTCTCCCTGTTCTTTTAAGCCCTGCCGCCTTAACTCCTCCTTTACTATCCGTTTCCCAGCTGTTCCGTGTTGCAGACCCCCTTCCCTGTCCCTTGCGGTGTCCTCTAGATCCTGATGTCCTCTGTCTTCCATCTCTAGGGGACACCTGACCCTGCACCACCCTCCAACCTCTCATATATGTAAAAATCTGTGCCTGACAATACAGATCCCTTAAGTATAAATTAATTCTTTGCTACAAGGTCTGATGTTTCTTTTTTGGGGGGGAGGGGGCTACAGGATATACTAAATGAACAGTTCCAACAGTTTTAATATTCACATCTACATCATATTACTTCCCCAAACCATCCCATCCACCACTACCATAACTAATTCCATGATGGTGTTGGATATTCCACCAGTGTTAATATGTAAGCTGCTTCACTTGCTTTCTAACAGAGAAGTGGGATATAAAGTTGTTGTTGTTTTTGTTGTTGGACAGATTTTGCACATACCACAATGCAGTTTGTATTTTTCCCTATAGGGATGAATAGAAGTCCCTTGCTAATAGAAAATGGTCAGAGACTGAACTCCAATCCTAATTCTAACTAGAAAAGACCTATTGAATCAATTAAATTTAGATAAATATTGACTCAAGTTCCCATTTGTATACCCTCAATTATATTTAGCCGATAGGTAGGAATTTGTAGCCATTGAGTGAGGGCTGGAACTTCCTTGATGATCCCAGATTATTTCGGAGGGTCCCAAATTGCAGCAATTTTACTTTGTGCTTTAATAGAATTCAGTAGAGGGTATAGAGACCCAAGCCTGACATTGCTTCATAGCTCAGACCATAATTCTCTTGGTCACCCCACAATGGAATGTCAAGAAACTTTTAAAAGAATGATCATTATAAAGTATGTAATCTTGAACTAGAAGGGGTGTGTGTGTGTGTGTTAAAAGAGCTCCTTTCTCAACAGTTTGCAGTCATACAAACACAAGGATTTTCTTTCCCAAGGTATGGTCTTCTAAGTGATCTTTTACCCCTCAGTGCAAACAGGCTACAGATGCATCCTTCCTCCCTCTTCCTTAAATAAAAGTTCCTGTTTCTCTGGATAAAAGTAAGCTTGTTTATATGTTTTCTCTTAGGGGATTGTCTTATGCTGGACAGAAGTTAGAATTTCCCTTTGGCAAGTACATTTGGATTGCAACTAGTAGAACATCTTGTACTTGACCCATTTCTTTGATGTCACTTCTAAGTATTCTGCCCAGGAGGGACAGGAAATATATCATGTCCTACATATAAAACAGTTGTTCATAGACAGCATGGACTGGATTCATAGCCTTACTGGGATAAAAGCATCTATTGTGTCTTGGATTGGGGAAGAGCCGGTGATCCATGGTATTTTTTGGATTGGTACTGGATCCTGAAATTGGAACACATTCCCTCCTAATCTTGGAGGGAAATTGTGAAAATTATGAGGAGAACAGGTTATAGTTTAAAAGGGCTACACATGCCAGCCATGGATTATTTATTTATTTGCTATAATATTTACACCCCACTCTTCAGCCAAAAGGCTATCAGAGCGGCTTACATTTTTTTAAATTAGACATTTCCCTGCCTCTAGGCTTACAATCTAAAAAGACAAGACACAAAAGGAGATGGGAATGGCAGTGGAGAAGGGGAAAAGTCTCTGTATGACAGTTGTTACCATAGAATAATCTGTATGCATAAAATGATTGAATAAGAGTATGCTTTTATAGTGGAATTATTAACATAATGGAATATTAAAGTTTTAAAATAAAACATTTTAGCTTCTACTTTCGTTAGCTACAGTGCCATCAGTCAGTGAGTGCTGTAGCCAAGGTGGAATTTGAAAAGAGATAGTTTAATGAAACCGAGAGGGCTTTTTCACTGATCCTGGAGCCCCCCCTCGTGTGGAAGGTTCCTTCAAAGTAACTGTTGTTTTAGTATTACTCAAGCAAGCCTTTTGCAATGGACATTACTTGGACTTATATATGAGTATATACTGTACATACTGAATATGATATCTTGAGTATTTGCATTCACTTACATAAACTTACATTGCATGGCTTGCAGATGAAATATTTCCAGTCAGGCTGTTCTTGCAGGTAACTTATCTTGCTAAAATAAACACAGATGATGCAGTGCTTGAATTCATAAGGATATGTTGCAGGGTTGCTGACTGGTGATACGAAAATGGCTCTCATTAGTAATTTGCATATATTTCAAGGCTCATGGAAGGCTATAACAAGAGGCTTGCTGATTGCTTTAGGAAAATGTTCAGAGCTGGCTAACAATCGGTAGTTTTCCATGATTGACTGCTGATACAAAATGCTGGAAAAATTGTTTGACATTTGAAAAATTCACGTTTCTCTTTCTCTGTATGTGCTCACATGTATGTATGTGCAAGAAGCTAAGAGTACTCTTAAGAATGATGTGAAGCTATTTTGGTGTGGACAGCTAATCTGAGTCTTGTCGTATGTGATTAATGTTTCAAGACTAGAGATATGTTTTTGTGGGGGTTTGAAAGAAAATAATGTTTAACTTTATAATCAAAATGTTGATTTATTATGATGTTTGTTGACTGATGTTTATTTGTGTTTTATTATGTTTTATTTGATGTTTGATCGGTTGATCGTAATAAATTTATATATATAATCAAAATGAAAGTTTTATCTAACTGGTTTGAAAAACATTAGAACGAGAGACCATGAACAAGTTGAAAGTTGTTCTCTATAACCATACTTAATATTCTTTATCTATTTTCACTTCACACAATCTGGGAAGTTAAGTAATTATTGTGTTCATTTTACAGATGAAGAATTAAGGTTTAGCAAGTGGTATAACCAAGAGCCAGAGTGGTATAGTGGTTTGAGTGTTGGGCTGTGATGATATAGACCAGGTTTCAAATCCCAGTTCAGCCCTGGAAAACCACTGGATAAACCTCTCTCAGCAAAGCCAAACTTCCTCTGAACAAAGCTCGTAAAGAAAACCCAGTGATAGGTTTATCTTGGGTTACCAAAAATTAGAAATGAATTGAAAGTACACAACAACAACAACAAAGTGGTAGGCCCAAAAATACATATAGTTGGGTGACTTGAACACCTCTGAGTACCAACCTCCGTTCTCTATCCATTGAATCAAGCCTGGCTTCCATATTAACATTTCACAATTTTCATGGCAGTGGCACCGGATGGCAATAAGTACAAAATTAATCCATTGCAAACATCATTGTTACAAAATAGATGCAATAACAGAAAGAGATGGAAGGAAAATGCTAAAAGTTCAAACTGGTATTACTTATTTTTCCATCATAGTTGTCTCTGTTAATCTGGCAAAGTGGGGCAGGGGGAGGGGCAGAGGAGGTATTTATTATGGTTTGGATTCAAAATTCCTTTTCTATGCATGTAGATGAAGGGTGATTTCTGTCGATTTCCCTATCCAGCTGCAGCCCTACTGCCATAAACCACTCCATTTCCAGGAGCTCTCCCAAAACCAGATTTTCAGGGCGCTGGAGAGGAAAGTGGGAGGCAAAAAATCCTTGTTACATGTGATCTTTTCTGTCCACAGAAGGAGAGTTAAGCTCCAAGTCTGTCCACATCATCTGTACAAACCTATTCTTGTTTTAAGACCATCTTCGGAGTATCTGCTTGCTAGCTTGCCACTGAGATCAGAAACGCTGGCAACCACTAAAGAGAAGGTTTTCTTAATGGTAGCTGTAGTACGTGAAAGCCTATCCCAAGAGATCTGTGGTCTGCTTCTCTCCCTGGCTGCCCCTAAAAGGGCTTTTGAAACATACCTGTTTTCTTTGGCTTTTAATTGAAAATATGTTACTGTATTTACTGCTGCTGTATCTTTGAACTGTATTGTATTTCATTCTGCGTTACCAGAAAAAGGGCTTCCTCCAAGGAAACATTGTAAAACCAATTATAGAAATAGGAAGAGAACTATCTGATCTGGGGCATAAAGGGAGAGACAATAAAGTGGGAGAGACTAAGCAACTCTTGAAGCCGGAGAACAATCAAGAAAGATGATAAACTGGAGAGAGAGAGAGATCATTAGTGTTTTGGGGGATTTTTTTCAGTGGAGTGAATGCAGCACCTCTCAGAAGATTGGAGGGGAGTCAAAAGTGTTGGAGTAGAGCAAAGTGAGACAATGGGAATAAGCAACATGCTTTGAAGGTAAAGAATATTGGGTGATAACTAGAGAGACAAGATGGAGGGAAGAATGCTTTTCTGAGGATATAAGAGAATGTAGCATATTTGAGCATTCAGAAGGAAACACAAGGTAGAAGAAAAGAGAGAGAAGGGCCAGAGGGATAACAATCAACAGTTGAAGGATATAGAGGACATATGCAGGCAGAGAGAGACAGGAACAGGATAATGAGATAGAAGGGAAAGGAGGAAATGTGGGAGATTGGCCTATATGGTTTCAACACTCTAAAGGGAAAAATGAACAGATGAGGAGGGAGAAGTAGTCACATTTAACAGGCAATCAAGTCAGAGAAATGGTATTAATGATTCCTAGTGTATGTGAATCAGAGAGCTGTTACTAGTGTTTAGACAGGTAGATGGCAGTCAGGAAGAAGAGGAGGATGGATAAATAGCCACTTTGGGTCCTGCTTAAAAGACAGGATATAAATGAAAATAATAATAATAATGGGGTGAAGTCAGCCAGTTTTTTTGCTTTCAGAGGCATTCAACACCATAAACTGGAGCATGTCATAGATTAATCAAAGGTAGAAACAACAAAGTCAGAAACAACATTGAGGAAACTTATTAATGGCATTCCAGCACTTCTACCAAATTGAAATAGTCCTTATTTCAGAGGAGTTGAACTTGCATTTAATTAAATGTGGCATCTAGGCCTGTATATTACAGAATTTTTTTATGTTTAATGTTTGGGGAGATCTGTTTTGAAATAAATGAAAAATCTAGCAGATGTTCATGAGTTTGGGTAAGAGAGAGAAGACCTGCTCTCAGACGTTCCTAAAGGATTAATGAAATATTGTCCTAGCAAGCTCCTATTCTCATTTTTAAATTCAGCATTCGTACTTGGTAGATTTAAAAAAAGTGAAAAGGGAAGGTAGCTGTGTGAAAATGTAGCTGAAAGTGCTTGATTATAATGACAGTCTCAGTAAGAGTCATTATACAGAAGAGGATTCCATACCTCAGAATCTCACATGGTATAGCATTCCTGTCTGTTTCATAGTTTTGAATGGCTAATACAGTAGCAAATCTCAATGAAGAGAAAATGTTTTCTTCATTGACAAAGTAAGACAGGAGGAAACTTGCCAAGACCACATTGCATTCAAAGTCTCTTGGTACAAATTTGAATTTTCTTTAGAGCTCAACCAAGCAGTTGAATTGGTTTGTTGCTCCTTTTGTCGTCTTCTTCACACTCTTGCCAACCACAGATATTTTAAAGTACTGACTACATTTAATTTGTTGTTTGTTTGATTGATTGAATAACTGATTGTTTTGCTTTATAGATGGATAGATATGAAATAATGGCAATGCCTCCTTGAAGTCAGCTATTCTACATAATGAAGAATCTAATTAGTAGGATTTAAATAGTGAGAGAGCCTTTAATGTTTAGCTTGTCCAGTGGTCTCTCTTTCTCTCTTCTGGATTTCTCTCTTCTGGATAATTAAGTGTTCCTCTTAGGTAGTGGTGACAGAAGCATGTACAGTACAGTATTTTGTTAGATAACATTGCTCTGTATAGCTATGTTTTGTGTGTGAGAAAGAAAATAGAATTCTAACTTAGAATTTAACCAAACTGTCTTAAGTTGAGATGGTGTCGTATTTATTCCCTTAAGGAACAGTATTGTATTTGCCTTCGCAAGGCTATTCTGTGAGTGCTGAATAAACATGAATATCACAGACCTTAACTTCTCGGATCCAAGAATCTGACAGATTGTAGCAGATACAGAATCTGCAAGCTATGGGTCACATTTAGACTGCACAGCCTTTTCTTCAACTCTTGTGGTATCTCTCGATAACACAGTGCCACGGCTCGTTCCTTTCCATGCTGTAACCAGCAAAGGTAGATTGCTTTGGCACTGTCCCACCTCTCTGCTTCTCTTCTCAAGGATAGGGGAAACTTCTCCAGTGCTTGGTCTTCTATAAAAGTACTAAGGCATTTCTAGCTGTGCCCATCCATTGCTGGCACCAGTCGCATTACTTCCAAACCTGTTTTGAAGTTGTTTTAATGTTAAAAAGAGGCAAAATTATGTTACAAATTACAAATGCAAGGACCATACAGTTTAGTTTGGGTAGTATGGAGCACAACTGAGGTAGGAGGGAAAGAGTGTGCTAGTGTTGCTCTAACTGTTTTGCTTTGTTTTAATTTGGGTTGGATTTGTGAGAAATGAGTTGGTTTTGTTCTGTTTGGGTGGAGACTTCAAAAAAAGAAGTGAGGTGGGTTTGCTGAACTTGTTTAATTGTGATCGGTGACAGTTTCAGGTAGTCATATGTATGTGCTTGCTACCATTGTTGAAGTCCCATACAATCACTCTGTTTAAATATCATTTTACCACTTTGAGCTCCAGTAGCTAGTCAAAAGTGTATTAAAAGAGAGAAATGTTAAAGGGATGTTGGCTGCATATACAGTACAGAAATAATCCAGTTTGACACCACTTTAACTGCCATGACTTGGT
Source organism: Sceloporus undulatus (assembly GCF_019175285.1). Lineage (NCBI taxonomy): Eukaryota > Metazoa > Chordata > Lepidosauria > Squamata > Phrynosomatidae > Sceloporus > Sceloporus undulatus. Next base: position 325,029,596 of record NC_056522.1, on the reverse strand, counting down.
GCTATGGAATCCTGGGAATTCCATTGTTGTGGCACCAGAGCACTCTGACAGGGAAGGCTAAATGTCTCACAAAACTACAGTTCCCAGAAATCCATAGCATTGAGCCCTGGCAGTTAAAGTGATGTCAAACTGGATTATTTCTGCAGTGCGGACAGCCCCTTTGAGGTTATATTTTTCTGTATCTGTCTCATTTTTTGTCAGTTACAGTACAGTACAGTGGGCCCTTGGTATCCACTGGGGTTTGGTTCTAGGACCCCCGTAGATAACAAAGTCTGTGGATTCTCAAGTCCCATTAAATACAGTGGCATAGCAAAATGGTATCCCTTATATAAAATGGCAAAATCAAGGTTTACTGTTAGGAATTTATATATTTTAAAAATATTTTAAAGCTGTGGATGCTTGAATCCGTGGATAAAAAAACCCACGGATACAGAAGGCTGACAGTATAGGGCAGAAGAGTTTTAAAATACAGACCATGTGGCTCTAAAGCAGCCTTTCAGTAAAAGTAATTCTCCCAGTGATTAAATCCTCCCCCATATGCCATTAACTTAAATGTAATATTGAAGGGAAAGAAGGTGAATAAAAAGGTGTTAATCAGTATACTCTTGTTTCATTTTTACTGGACAAGGACCTTCCAACTTTTCTCAGGAGTGGTAGGAGTAAGCATGCATTGACTGGGCAATTAAGTGGCTCTTCTCAGGAAGCAAACAAGCAGACATTATTACAGAGCTTTTCTATGGTGGGATGTTGTGATACAATCTGTGCCCATTCCTTTTTCACCACATTGAGAGAGTGTACAGTGAAATGCAAGGAGAACTGTTTCAGCCAATAACTGTTGCCATGGTTACCAGAACTGAGCAATGCTGTCTTGCCACACATTTTGATGCAAGATGGTTGCAGCCAACTTGGAATATTGAATTTGGGAAGGCAACATTTATCATAGCATTCAACTTTTCTTTCAGCCAGTGTACTTTATGATTTTTTCTTAAATTACCTTGGCATCCATTGTAAAGTAAAGACCATCAAGAATTTCTGCCAGTAGACCTAAGCCCTGAGCATCCACTCTCTTCTTGAGGGCCTGGCCACTACCTTTAGGCATAATAATGCTCCAGAACTTTCTTAAATGTTCTTGGACAAGCTAGGAACAGCTTATAGTCTGTTCAATTGAAAGTACCAGATTAACTTTTAACTGCAATTACAGGAAGAATTGCAGAATGCAAATGAAATATTGTTGACAACTGTGAACTAACTACAGTCATCCCTCTGTATCCACAGATTCTGCATTCATGAATTCAACCATCCAAGGCTTGAAAATATTCAAAAACAAACTTCCATAAAGCAAACCTTGATTTTTGCTGCTTTATATAAGGGATGCCTTTTTCTATGCCATTGTATATAATTGGATTTGAGCATCCATGGATTTTGGTATCTACAGAGTATCCTGGAACCAAATCCCAGCAGATATCAAGGGCCCACTGTAGGTTTGTTGGACAAATGAATGTTTTGAATAATGGTTATGACTGCACTATAGCTTGAATTAGCTTGTTTTCACTATTTAAATTGAGAAAATAACCATTACTTTCTCCTTATCTATTTCAGTAATAGTTATGCCCGTGTGCGAGCTGTGGTGATGACCCGTGATGACTCAAGTGGTGGATGGTTACCACTTGGAGGGGGCGGAATAAGCTGTGTCACCGTTTTCAAAGTCATTCACCAGGAGGAAAATGGCTGTGCTGATTTTCTTGTACATGGGGAGCGTCTCAGGGATAAAACGGTAAAAGCAGTTATGTCTATCTTCTTGTAACATTGATAAAAATCCAGACTACTATTCTTCTGGTAACCAAATCAAGAGGCAATCATCTCTGCTAGGGATGGAAGTCAGATGTTGGATTGAAACTCCCAGCAAAGCTAGTCAGCTTAGCCAATGGTGAGGAGTGCTGGGAATTACAGGCCAACAGTATTTGGAGGGTCATGTTTCTTATCTCTTTTCTATGCAATAGTTTATGATAATTCCATATCTTCTATAGATGTATTTAGCCTGAAGTAAAGATGTTATGTTAATTTCATTTGATTTTGAAAGTGCATATATTTTTCTTTATTGTCTGGTCATCTAAGAGAGAAAGGAACATCGCCTTTTTAAAAAATTTCACTTTTCTTAATTGGTAAACTACTCAAAGCAATCAGATCTTCCTTTGGAGGAGAACAGAATAGTTGCTCTAATTTATATAAACATTTTCCTATTACTTCATAGCACCATGAATGTTTCAGAGTGGCTTACAGAAGCCATCATTATAAATTAATGATACAGATAGTAAGAATACTAATACTATATAGCTGTTAAAGTAGAATAATGTCACACCAAGTTGGATGTTTAAGGATAGGCCACTTCAAACTGAGGTTTGATTTACTTGAAATACTTACCGTACAATAATCTCTGTGTTTAAGAATAATGACAGGTGGGGAAAATATGTAGGTATGACATGCTTTTTCTGTGGAAACAGTCTGCAGGATAGCATGAAAGATGAAATGGGTTTATTTTCAAGAATTCACTTGCGCATCTGCGCACCGGCCCGGGGAAGCCGCCCACGGACTGCTTTTGGGACTTTCGCAGCTCCGCAACTGCGCAGCTGCGCATCCTTGCAGCGGCGCAAGGGCAGGAGGACCGTGTCCTTGCCAGCTTTTGAACAGAGAATGTCTGTGGTGCCATATCTCTGTTCTTTTTGTTGTCTCGTAGGGGGAGGGGGAGGATATGGATGCGGGGAATGCTTCGGCTGGGGAGAAAGAGGGTAACTTCTGCACAAGTGGAGCTCCCATCGAGGTGGTGTGGGGCAGGGGGAGGTATGGCGGTAGGAGAGCGGACTTGCGTTACAGAGGAAGGCGAGATCGATGCTTAATATCTATCTCTCCTTCCTGTTCCCCTCCTAACCAAGAGGACCTGAGGGTCATTCCAACCGTGCCACAAACTCTGTCTTTGCTCCTGTGCAATGCCAGGTCCATTAACAACAAGACCCACATCATCCACGATCTGTTGGAGGACAGCAATTGCGACCTGGCTTGCATTACTGAAACCTGGCTTGGGCCTGAGGGAGATGCTGTGTGGGCGCAGGCCCTCCCTGCCGGGTTTTCAGTGAAGGACCAGTCCAGGTTAGGTGGGCGGGGGGGGGGGTTGCCTTGGTATACAAGAACACCTTGTCTCTTACCAGGAACCACATCTGTCAAACTTCCTTTATCGAGTGTATTTACTTGACCCTGAAGGCCAGGGACAGTCTAGGGATTTTGTTGGTGTACCGGCCACCCCGTACGCTAACAGACTCCCTTAACGAGCTGACACAGTTGGTCTCGGAGCTGATGCTGGAAACACCCAGGCTACTTGTCCTGGGTGACTTCAACATCCCCTTCGCGGCCAACTACATTCCATCCGGTGCGGCTCGGGAATTCATGGATACGATGGCGGCCATGGGCCTGTCCCAATTGGTCTCGAGTCCGACGCATTTTGCGGGTAATACACTCGATTTGGTCTTTTGTACGGATATGGCCTTGTCATGGATGGATCACTTCCTGGTGGAGGCAAATATCAAGGCCTCTACCCAGATCCCCCCGGGGGTGGTGGACCTATTAGAATGGTCCACCCTCGAAGGCTAATGGAACCCAAAAGGTTCCAGGAAGCCTTAGAGGGACACATGGTTGGAAATGACGGCGACTCTGTTGATGCCCTGACTGGTATCTGGGATACCGGTCTCTCTAGGGCTATACACAGTATCGCTCCCAAGCGCCCTCTCAGGCCTGCTTCCAAACGTAAGCCCTGGTATACGGAAGATCTCCGGGCGAGGAAGCGGGCTAGAGCATCGCTGGCGGAAACACCTACGCTTAGCCGACAAGGCTCTCCTAGACTGCCTTTTGGAGGACTACGGAGAGGCGATACGAGCAGCTAAGAACTCGTTCTATGGTGCTCGTGTCGCGTCCGCGGAGTTGCGTCCAGCAGAGTTGTTCAGAGTGGTTAGAGAGCTAACTCAGGGAGCTAACTCAGCTCCCTCCTGCCCCAAACCAGATCCTTGAACCTTCTAAGGCCTGCTGTGACCAATTTAACAACTTCTTCGCGGATAAAACCTCTCGGATAAGCGAAGGTCTTAACGCCGGCATTAGGGCAGAATCCAGAGTAGAGGCGTCCAGAGCCTCCGTGGACTCCATTAAACTGGATCAGTTTGAGTCGGTCAGTACTGATGATGTGGACAAGATCCTTAGAAGCGTTCGGAAGACAACCTGCTCTCTCGATCCCTGTCCCTCATGGCTAGCGGCTCAGGGGGGACCGGTGGTAACTTCATTGTTACACCGGATTATAAATACATCTTTGAGGGACGGGCAATTTCAATCCAGCTTAAAATTGGCCATAGTAAAACCGCTGTTAAAAAAGCCCTCCCTCGACCCCCTGATGCATAATAATTATCGGCCAGTATCGCTACTGCCATTTTTGGGGAAGGTGATCGAGAGGGTGGTTGCAATCCAGCTTCAATCAATCTTGGATGAAACGGATTATGTGGACCCATTTCAAACCAGCTTTCGGGCGGGCTACGGGGTTGAGACAGCCATGGTCGCCTTGGTCGATGATCTCCGTCTGGGCATCGACAGGGGAAGCGTGTCCCTGTTGGTGCTCTTGGACATCTCAGCGGCTTTCGATACCATAGACCATGGTATCCTTCTGGAGCGCCTGGCAGAGGTGGGAATCGGGGGCACTGCGCTCCAGTGGTTCCGCTCCTACCTCTCCGGGAGGTTCCAGATGGTGCAGCTGGGAGACGTGTGCTCCGACAAGAGGACCCTTACATCTGGGGTCCCTCAAGGAGCCATTCTGTCTCCCATGCTTTTCAACATTTACATGAAACCGCTGGGAGAGATCATCCGGAGACATGGGGCGTGGGGTTATCAGTACGCTGATGACATCCAAATAGTTTTCTCTATGTCTCTGACTGATGCAGTGACTGGGGATGGCATCTCTCCTCTCGTGGCCTGTCTGGAGTCAGTAATGGGCTGGATGAGGGAAAACCGACTCAGTCTGAATCCAGAGAAAACGGAGGTACTTGTGATAGGTTCCCCCGGCCCGGGGATGGCCGTGGTTCCACCTGTCCTGAACAGGATCACGCTTCCTGTGAGGGACTCGGTACGCAGTCTGGGGGTGCTCCTTGATTCGTCACTCTACGTTACATCTCAGGTGGATGCGACAGTCAGGAGCACCTGTTACCAGCTTCGGCTGATACGCCAGCTGCGTCCCTACCTGGACCAGAGGGACCTTGAAATGGTAGTACATGCTCTGGTAACCTCTCGCTTGGACTTCTGCAATGCGCTCTAAATGGGGCAACCCTTGTACCATACCCGGAAGCTACAATTAGTGCAGAATATGGCAGCCAGGCTGGTTACTGGCATACCCAGAGCCAGCCACATAACACCAGTGCTTAAAGATTTGCACTGGCTGCCTATTCGCTTCCAGGTGTTGGTTATCACCTATAAAGCCCTAAATGGCTTGGGCCCAGGATACCTAGAGGACCGCCCCTCCCCATACAATCCGCCCCACACTCTCAGAACAGCTGGGCAGCACCTACTGAGGGTCCCAGGAGCCAGACTAGCCTCCACCTCTAGGAGGACGTTTACCATCTCGGCCCCGACCCTCTGGAATTCTCTGCCCAATGAATTCCGCTCGGCCACCTCCCTGGCCCAATTCAAAAAGGGGCTGAAGACCTTTCTGTTTGAATCGGCATTCCCTGACACAGGCCCCAATTAGCTCTCCCCCCCCCCCCTCCATGTCAGCAGTGGCAAGCTGGCTAGAATGTTTTTAATGTAATTGTTTTATTGTATTTGCAATGTTTGGACTTTATAATGCTGTACACCGCCCTGGTTATTTAGAAGGGCAGTATAAAAATAAAAATTTTATTATTATTATTAGTTATTATTTATATATATATATTAACTAGCACTTAAAATTAGTCTGAAATACTTGAATGAATATCTTAATAAGCCTTGTCCTATGACATGAAGTAACATAACAGATAGATAAAGATACAGGTTTCTTTTGTGGCAAACTTTAGCATGGGAACAGTGAAATAACTGGTTAGAACAAGATGAGCATTAACTAGAATATGGCCAGATACTGTAGGGTAATAGTTAAGGAGATAGCATCCTCTGAAGACAAATTTCTTGCTTTTTCTTTGCCGTGAAACCTAATTGGCTTGTTTACATATTATCCTCTTATGAGTAAACAGAGGAACTCAGCTACTTCTCCACCTTCCAACCAATTCTTGTCACCCTTTAAAAATTGCCATCAAGTTGGGAATGTCTTAGTGTTCACTTACTTCCATGTACATATCAGTCTTGATCTGGTTGTGATTTCCTGAACTTATGCTAGCAGCGGCATAGAGCTTTCTGCCTTCTTTCTCTTTTAACGCATATCTTTGTCCCAGTTATTGTCTTTCCCTCCTTGTCTTGGGAAGGAATATTTCAAACCTGAACTGTTGAATTGTAAGAAGAGTAAGGAAAAGAGCAGAGGTTTCTGTCAAAGAAAAGAGAAAGAAGGAAGGAGATGGGGCAATGATTTGATTGTTCACCCTGCTAATTTTGTTTGCTGTTGTCACTCTCGGAGTGAAGTGGAGGCAGTGACACTTGCCTTATTGAAGGTGTGCAGGCTGGGCAAGTTGTGTGCACGACCTTCAGATGACAGCTTCTGCTAACTGCAATGGAGATGTAAAAGAGAGGGCAAAAAAGCTTGAGAACCTGGATATCATCTAAGAGGGTAGCATTTGAACCCATCCTAGTTACTCAACACAGACAACACTGATGATGCCAATGATTAGAACAACCAAATCTCTCCATGCAGACTGATATGTTCTGGGTAGTTAATTTACATATATTTATTATTTCTTATTTCTTTTGACAATGTGTCACGTGTTTTTGAACTCTGATATTCAAACCTAGCAAATGTTACTGCCATTGCCATTGGAATAGCCTATTAAACTGCCATGAGCAAAAAACTCCTAGATATGCTAACTGTCTTCAGTGCTGTTCCCATGTCAGTACAGTCGGCCCTTCTTATACATGGATTTTTTATACATGGATTCAAGCATCCACGGTTTGAAAATGTTCAAAAAAAGTTTAAATTTCAAATATCAAACCTTGATTTTCCATTTTTTATAAGGGACACCATTTTGCTATGTCATTATATTTAATGGGACTTGAGCATCCACGGATTTTGTTATACACGGGGGATCCTGAAACCAAACCCCAGCATATAACAAGGGTCCACTGTATATTACTTCTCCTAATTTTTATTGCTGTTCCTTAAGTTGTTTTCTTGTAAGACCTAACTACACAGATGGAGAGTCTCCTCTCAGGAAACGGTGGTTAAAATATGTGATTGGCTGGCCATGCTTTCTAGAGCTGTGAGCAGGAGTAACCACTTCCATTCCACTGCTGAAGAAGGAACTTTACAATTAAATCCAGTTATCTGTTTTCTTGAGAACCATATGAATTTGCTCAAGTTATACATTTTATCACCTTTGCATGTTTAGGCAAGGCATAATGTAGTTTGTGGAATATGGCTTATTGTGTTACACAGTCTCAGCCATGGCTTCCTAATCAGCTCCAAACTATAGTGTAGACGCATGGGATACACATTGTGGCTTGTTAAACCATGGTTTGGCATAACATCCAGAACTGTAACTATAACTGGGTCGATTCCCAGGAGTTTAGCATGATATGCTAACATAGCCCAATTTCTAGGGCCTTTGTCATTATCCCTTTGTAAACAGAAGGCTAGCTAGCAGTCTTTTTCAGATATAGCAATGAAACTATGGAATAGCCTCCAATATTTGCCCAGTTTTATGTAGGCTCACAAGACTTTTTTTTTCTGGTGACCTTTTTTTTAGGCTTTTATGTTTTAATGTGCTTTTACTGATATTTCTTATTATTATTACTATTATTTATTTATTTATTTATTTCATTTATATGCCATCTTTCTCCCAAAAAGAGATCCAAGGCAGCTCATGGATAAAATCATTTTTAAAAAGTCACAATAAAAATACAAAAACAATTAAAATTATTTTGCCAAAGCAGCATAAAATTGCATGAAACATGTAAAAATTTAAAAACATAACTAAAATACACACCCCATATAAAAACCTCCCTAACACCATTATATATTAAAAACCTGATAAAGTTTTTTCTTGCTATTTATTTTTGTTTTCATTGTGATCTTTATTATTTAAAGTGTTGTCTTGGATTTGGTTTTTATTGCAGAATGTTGAGATGTAAAATATAAATAAATTAAAACAGAACCAGTTTTAAAAAAACCAGTATGAAGTCAGGATATAGTACCTGTGGCAATTTCCAGAAATGGGAATTTTAGCCAATGCTTAGTTACAAGTGAATCACAGGTAACATTTCAACCAGGATGGTCTCTCTTGAAACTCCTCAAGTTTGATATGATATGAGGATAAAGAGTGAGTGGATAACAAGATTGAAAAGTCTGAGAGAGCCTTGCCATCTTGAGGGACATGTCAAGTATTTGAACGTGTTCCTTGTAGAATGGAGAAATTTTTAAATAACCTCTGACCAGTTTAGTTTCCCATTAGAAAGTGAACCAGATGCCTCAGATTCAAAACCTATTAGGTTTACTTAAGGCACAAAGCATGTATTAGCTATTATCATTCCAATATTTCTTACAATCAACTTCAAGAATGACAATACATTGCAGCTTTATCTTTGAAACTCTCCCTAGGCTCTGAACTTTGCTTTAAAAAATTTTAATTTTAAGAAAGAGCCCTCTCTATATTTTTATCAACAGTACTAATTCTTTCTTCCTTCTTCATTTTATTTTATTTTCCTCCATGCATGTGTTATCTTTTGTCAGTTTTTAAATATTTTAAATGAGAGCTTTGTCCTAATATTGCACATTCTAAAATGTTGCTTTGTAGGTACTTTCCTAGGGTACTTCTCTGCCATATCAAAAATGAACTCACCATTGCACAAATATGTAAAAATAATCATTAGATTTTTAAGTGTCATTTTTTATTATTGCCAGGCTTCTATTTCTAGAAATATGTTTTGTGCAATGTCACAACCTGTAGCGCTTTATTTTCAGAAAGTATTGAAATTACTCAGTCCTTGCAGAATAACCTAAAATTTTCAAAATCCTAAACTGGTTCCTTATGGAAAAAAAAAATGAGTGGTTTTACTTCTCTTGCTTCTTTATGCCTTTCAAACTTTTTAGGATTACATGGCCAAACATTTCTTTGTCAACATGATAGCTCAAACTATTTTTTTATAACAGAAAAGCTAAACATGAAATTTTCAGCAGTCTAGTAGAAGCCTTGTAGACCTCTCTCTACAAAGTAAGCATTTGGAGTAGATGGGAAGGAAACAAACTGACATTCAGGCAAAAGGTTAGCTGACCCTGCTTGAAAGATATGTCATCTTATGATATACAGTAAAATCTTTTAATCACTTCATTTTAGTTGGAAATACTACTAGCAAAAGAAGTAGGTGCAGGTTCATGAATGGGAATTCTTGTTTGACGTGTTATTGACAAAGAGCCTGTCAGATAACTTGAAAAGTGATAGCACCCAGGATATGGATTTCACTTTGGAATGACTGAGACTATTTCTGGACTTGTTTACCCAGTTTGTTTAGATCTCTGTTGGAATCTAAAGAGTTCTTTCTTTCTTTCTTTCTTTCTTTCTTTTCACAAAGCACCCTTGACATAATTGCACACTTCCTCCTTTATTATACTTCCCTTCCGAGATCTGGCTCCAGCCAGTCTAGTTGGAACAATTACCTTCTACTCTAACCTGGACAGGTCTGCTGCCGTTTTAAGCTGTGTAAACATAGATGGAGAGTTCCTTTTATGTACACGATTACACATACATGCAAACCTCAGTATTTTAGCCTTTCAAATGCCACAGACTTAGAGATACTTATTTTGCTTTCTAGTTTAATAGTACAACACTTATTCTATTGAAAATTGTACATCTAATTGTCTAGTGTGCTTTCTTAACTAGCAGGGAAAATTAAGTTGCACAGAACTCATACAAAAACCTGCACTACTTGGGGCTTTTAAAACAAAACCACTTATAGAAATTGTATACATCACATTTTTGCATTTCTTTTCCTTGACATCACCCCTTACAATGTGCAGTTTTTCAAGGAATTTGGAATATTGGCACAATTGGGTTTGGTTAAAAAGAAGAGAAGGGTATAGAAGGGGAGTCATTATGGTGCAGTAGTTAAGCATATGAGTTTAGGACTAGGGAGTTGCACATTCAAAACATCACTCTGCTATAAAGTTTACTGGGTTATCTTGGGCCATTCTTTTTATTTATGAGGTTCTTGCGATGAGAAAGGGGAAGAGAATTGCCTATAAAGCCTTGAACTCCTTTGATGGAAAAAAAGAAAATATGAATGAATGACAGCTAAGGATGATTGGGGCATCATCCATTCCATTTCTTCTTTGGTTGCTGATCCAGGGTACAATGAAACAGGCATGATTCTCCATGCCATCTCTTTAGAGTGAAGGATTAAGAGTTCTTTGCCATTTATCAACTAACACGTATCTGTTTAATTTATCCATCTAGTTTGTCCAAACACAAAACAGAGATAGGTGGGTATATACCCAGCAGAAGTAAAAAATAAAATAAAATTTAAATCTATGATTACTTAAAAATGTTCATGTCCATGCAATCCAGCCTAGATTAAATGATACCTAGATCAGGCAAAAACTATATTTCTTCAAGTAATTAACATATTAATAGTGATTTTTATTAATCTATTTTGTGGAGGAGGAGCACTAAGAACAAAAGAGCTAGAGCAGAATAAAGTCTAATCTTTAAGACGGGCAACTTCATTGGGTTCACTTTTAGTGTTGGTGTTGGTCACAACCTTTAAAGCCCTACATGGCTCGGGCCCGAGTTACTTGAGGGAACGCCTCTCCCTACACAATCCGCCCCGCACTCTCAGAACAACTGGGAAGAATTTATTAGAACATACTAAGACCAGGTTAATAACAACTTCCCACAGAGCGTACACAGCCATAGCCCCTAAATTATGGAACAACTTGCCAGAAGAGATCCATTTCATCACCACCTTAGATGTCTTTAAGAAGATCTCTTCCAGCGGGCCTACCCACCCGATCTTTTATAAAGAACAAATAAAAGCTCCCACTTCTGGTTGCATCTGTGTATTTTAGACGATGATTTTATTGCCTGAATTGTATTTTTAAATGAGGTTATTGTTTTATTGTAAACTACACAGAGATACAGTGACTCATCACAGATTGCATCTCATGTTTTTCAAAAAAAAAATTCCCATTCTGGAGAAAATGGTTTTGAGCAGAAAATCCCAAAAGTTTTCATATACTATGCTAAAGAAAAGCCATATGCAAGGACATCATTGAGGGGTGTGTGGACCACAGGAGGTGACACTGTAAGAGGAGCAACACTTCTGCTCCCCAAACATTTGCCTTTGGTTAGAAATGGGCTGTGGCATTCCCATGTCCTTTTAAATACTGAAGAGATGATGTGGGTGGGGTGAAGCTCAGTGGGGAGAGAAAAGAGAGGCTCCAGTTTTTTAATAAAATAAAATGTAATTTAAAAAATAATTAAAATGTGAAAACATTTTTTAAATTATTGTTCTTAAAATTTTCTTTAAAAATATAAAATCTTGCCAAATTTTCATTTTAGCCACATAAAACTGTACATATGTAAATAAATTTATGCTATGCATATTATATTATATTGTAATTTAAAGCTATAATTTTAATTTTGCTAGTTGTTTCATGCCACAATTATGTCCATTGCATTCAGTGATATATAGGAATTAGGTTTTATGAGTAATATTAGTACACAAACATTACTAAGGATTCTATATGTTGTGCTGTGGAATAGGCCAATAGCGGGTTGACACCATGAGTTATTGAATGAGGTGGTGCCAACCCTAGTGATGCCACTGGCCATGCATGTTGCTCTAGAGAAGAATTGCTGTTCCAACCAAATGTCTGTGGGAAACCCAAACATGAACACGCATGAAATATATAGCACAGCTAATCATGGATATTCTTTAGTGTTGTCTGGTAGATTGCATTTGGGAGGAAAATTGCAAGGATTATTCCAATCTTGTCTGGCAGATGAACTCAATAGCTGTCTAAGAGACATCTCATTTGTGCCTTGCAGTTATTAACTTCCTTTTTTTCTTTTGAAGACAGGGTTGTATTTGGCTCAGTGGAGGCCTGCTGTGGCCCATGGTATCGCTACTGACTCTCCCAAGTACCAAAATCCCTCATAAAATTTTTAAAAATGGGCCAAAAACAAAAATATTCAAAAAGCACTTGGGCCACATAAATATTCTGTTCTGAGCAGGTCCTGAAACAGTAAGAACATACCTTCCCAATGACCCTCAGAAGGCCCCAAAAGCGATGGGAGTGATGTGCCCTCATTTCTGGTGACCCCAAATTGTGGTGCAGTGGCACAGCTGCAGAGCTCCAGAGGAATTAAAAATCAGCTGATGTGCTGATTAGGTTCACACAAGGTTCCATCTCACACCCATGTGCTTTTTAGCATCTTCATGATGCCACTTGCATTGTCATCTGTACGCAAATAGCATGCAGCTTTACCTCTTGAATCCTCCTGATCTTCTCCTTGCAGAACCACCAGTAAATACATACAATCAGAACAGCAGAGACACAAGATGAAGTCCTTCTTATTAATATCTCCTCTTTTTTAGCTCTCCCTCCTTAAAGATATAGAGTTGAGCCCTTCATTTATGATCCTAAAAACATTTCTTTCATTCTGTTTTTGGCCTGAGTGTTCTTGTATGCTTTTGGAAAATCTTTGACTAGTTATTGAGCAGATGTTGTGGTGCATTTTATGCTGCTTTTTAACCTTTTAGTTGCCTTTATGAATAATCTTAAATAACTTTTTATTTTTAATTTGATGCCTTATTCTGTCATTTGTTTTATGTATGTATATAATGCATGCTAGTAAATTGTTTTATGAGAATGTTTGTTCTGAAAAAAATGATTTAAAAAAACTCTGAAATAAAATAAATAAATTGGGTGAGAGTAGGTTTTTTAAAAAAATCTAGTTGTATATATATATATGTCTTTTATATTAATCTTCCCTCTTAATTCGGCTTTTCAGGTGGTTTTGGAGTGTACGTTAAAGAAAGACCTTATTTACAATAAAGTTACACCAACTTTCCACCACTGGAAGATTGATGACAAAAAATTTGGCCTCACATTTCAAAGTCCTGCTGATGCAAGAGCATTTGACAGAGGCATTCGTAGGGCAGTAGAAGATATCTCTCAAGGTATGGATCTCAATTGCTTAACTTGCTTATTTTTTTAAAAAGTAAAAATATTACACATTGGCTGCCAATATAACCAATGCAGGTAACTATACCTATTTACGTAACTCTCTGGTCATTTCCTCCCCCCTCCCCCCCCCCCACAACCTACCTACAATCAGTAGATAATGAACAAAGTATAGAAAAGGCTTTGGTTTAGCAAACCAAACTGTCTCCCATCCCAATCTGTCTCCCATCCCAAACAATCCAGATAGCCTTGGCAGCAGCCCATACACACACACACACGATTGAAAATGCTGCTGCAGTTGGTGAATGATAAAATAGCTGCCATTCAGGACTTGATCCTGGAGGAACACGCTGACATAGCATGTATTACAGAGATCTGGTTGGATGAGGCTGGAAGATATTAATCTCTCTCAGTTTTGCCACCTGGATTTTCTGTGCAGCAGCAGGCAAGACCTGGGGGTGGGTGGGGGGGGGTGGATTTGTAGTGATCTATCAGGATAATGTCTTCCTCATTAGGTCCCCTTTCTGCAGGGTCTGAGTGTGTTTATATAAAGGTGTGTAACTGGGACAGACTGGGGATTCTGTTGGTGTACCATCCACTTCACTGCTTGACCGCTTCCCTTCCTGAGCTAGCCATGTAGTCTCCACGGCTTGTGATGCCTGAGGCTTAAACATCCCTGCTGAGGCTGCACTGTCAGGACTGACTTAGGACTTCATGTCTGCCATGACAACCATGGGTCTGTTCCAAGTGGTATCTTGCCCGATTCAAGCTGCTAGGCACACTCTAGACCCACGATAGCAAACCTATAGCACACAACGCCCTTTCACCCAGCACAGGTCAGGGAGGAGAAGGAACAGCGCGTACGTGCCTGTTGTTCCTCCTCCTCCCCCTGCCATTTCCCAGCCTTCAGCTGTCTCTCAAGGACAACTGGAAGCCAGAAAATGGTGCTAGGGAGAAGGAGCCACAGGTACCTCTGGTTTCTCCTCCCTATCTTCTCCAGGCTTCCAGCTGCCTCTCTGAAACAGCTAGAAGCTGGGAAAAGGGCTATTGGGAGGAGGAATCACAGGCATGTGCCTGTAGCTCCTCCTCCTGGATGGCTTCCAGCTGCCTCCAAAGGGACAGATGGGAGTCAAAAAAGCTCAAGGAGGAGAAGGAACAGGTGTGTGCCTATTCCCCCCCCCCCCCCGGACCTTTCCTGGTTTCCAGCTGTCTCTGAACAAAAAGGACCTTTAAGCAGTGGTACATTCACTGGTAATCTCCCGATTAGATTTCTGTAATGCGCTCTACAAGGGGGTACCCTTGTACCAAGTTCGAAAGCTTCAATTGGTCCAAAATGAAGCAGCCAGATTGTTCACCAGTACATCTAGGTTTGACCATATAATACCTATATTAAAATCTCTTCATTGGCTGCTGATTATCTTCTGGGCGTAATACAAGATTTTGGTTATTACCTTTAAAGCCCTACATGGCCCAGGCCCGAGTTATCTGTGAGAAGGCCTCTCTCTACATAATCTGCCCCGAACTCTCAGAATATCAGGGAAGAATGTACTAGAATACTACAGGACTAGACTAAAAACAAATTCCCAAAGAGCGTACACTGCTGGGGCTCCCCAGTTATGGAACAGCTTACTGGAAGAGATCTGTCTTATTACCACTCTAGATGCCTTTAAGAAGACACTTAAGATGGATCTCTTTCGGCGAGCCTACCCAACCGATCCTACATTGGGTCTGCCAGACTGAAAAATCTATGTCTCCACTTCTGGTTATGATTGTTGGATAATTGAAGGTTTAGAACTGAATGGCCAGAGGAGAAAATAGTTTTTATTGAATTAATAGTAATTTTATTGTAAAGTCGAAGGCTTTCATGGCCGGCATCCATAGTTTTTTGTGGGTTTTTCGGGCTATGTGGCCATGTTCTAGCAGAGTTTCTTTCTGACGTTTCGTCAGCACTTGTGGCTGGCATCTTCAGAGAATGCTTTGCCTGGAAAAAAATTTCCAGGCAAAGCATTCTCTGAAGATGCCAGCTACAGATGCTGGCGAAACATCAGAAAGAAACTCTGCTAAAACATGGCCACATAGCCCGAAAAACCCACAAAAAACTATAGCAATTTTATTATTCTATTGACTGTAGTTATGTATTATAGCAGTATTTTATTGATCTATTTGTATGTCTATGCAGTTTTATTGATGTAATCCCGCCTCAATCCATGGGAGAGACGGGAAATATAAATAAAAATTATTATTATTATTATTATTATCATCATCATCTATATAAAACCACTGGGAAAGGTTGTCCAAAGTTTGGGGGTCAGGTGTCACCAGTGTGATGATTATACCCAGCTTTCTTACCCCTTTCCACCTAATTGCAAGGAAGCTGTTCCTGTGCTAAATAGGTGTCTGGCAGCTGTTATGGACCATAATGGTCCAAGTGATCTGAAGGACCATATCTCTCTTTATGAACCCATTGGAGCATTAAGATTTCTGGAGGTCCTTTTCTCTGTCCTGCCACCATCACAGATTCCTTTGGTGGAAACAAGAGGACCTTCTTGGTGAGTGTTCCCAGACTTTGGAACGTCCTCCCTAGAGAGGCCAAGATGACCTTGTCCTTGTTTGCTTTCTGTTGTCAGGTCAGAATATTTTTGTGCCATCAGGCTTTTACCAGCTAACTAAAGTTGGGTTGTAATGCTGTGTGATTCTGTTTTAATTCCATGAAGTGTTTAATTGCTTTTAAAAACATATATTCATTCTTTTAATGCTTTTTTGTTGGTAATTTGAATTGTTTCAAATATGTTGGCTGCTGTTTTGAGTCCCATTATCAGGAGAAGGGTGAGATACAAATAAATAAATAAATAAATAAAATAAGAAGAAGAAGAAGTAATAGCAGTAGCAAGCTTGTGTTTGCTGCTTTCTTATATAATGAGTCTTTTGAGCATTGAGGTATCAGAGTGGGGGAAAGTACCATAGTTCAACAGTAAAGCACATGATTTATATATATATGAAAGGCCTCAGCCTGTCACCCATCAGAATCAGTAAAATGGGGAATCAAATAGTTTGACCTAATATAAAGCATTTTCCTCTGCACTCTTTGTACACAACTCTTATATTTGTTTTAATATAGGAGAAGTGCTATGCAAGATGTAGCATGTATGTGCACACTGAAGTGGTGCCTTCTATTACTTTTAATTGCTTACAACACAATGCTTGAGATAAGCCTTGCGAAAATCAAGATGGCATAGTTAGTGAGAGTCCTGATGCATGACTTTAGACAGACTTTAGCCAAAATAAGAGAAATTTGAAGTTTCGTGTTTCTCTTGTCCTACAGGTTGTCCACCATCACATGATGAAACTGAAGTGCCTGCAGAAGGCTTTCCAGTAAGTGATTTAGACTTCTATCATACTAATTACTTTGGAGAAAATGACAGGTACTCAAAATGTTTAAGAAGTTTTTGGTTGCATTCATTATAACTTTTTGAGGGAGGCTAACGTTGTGTATGGTTCATCTCGTCTTGGGACATAAATTTGGTATGGATATGTTCTAGGAGTGTGGGGGAGGTGTACAGAGTCTCTGTATTAGATTCATATGTCTGTAAAGCACTTTTTGTCTTGAGGAAATACCTAATTGTCCTTGTGTTAGTGAATCTGAGCATGTGGCATAAAATCTTAATTTCTGAGCTTTAAAAGTTATTTTTGGACTCCCAGCCAGGCTTTAAACCTGCACTTCTCTGAGCTCTGTTAATTTGAATCAGGGCTGAGGCCTGGAAAGAAACTGCTCATTGTCATTCATTTTTGTCCCTGAAACTTGTGCAGAAGAAGAAGAAAAGATTATTGCCTCTGAATATGTGCTTAGCATAGGGCAAATCTTAAACCTGGAACCTGTTATCAGTATGTGGCCTCAGGCCCAAAACATGTGAAGTAACAGCAACAGCATCACACCTTTCTCTGTGTGTGTTAAGCGCCCTTTCTTCATGGCTTGCTGCTGTGTACTAGTAATACCCAAGAAGTACAAAAACTAGGGATTGTCCTCAGTATAAGCTCAGAAATAAATGTTCACGGAACTTCTGTTACACACTTGTTTCTGGCTAAACCAGTTTGGATTGTAAGTGGGGAATTTCATGGCTGGATTCCACCCTGTAAGATAGGAAGAAGTTGTTGTTTATATTTATTCATATCCTGCCTTTTCCCCAGTTGAAGACTGAACATGTCTTACAATACAGTAAAAAGACATAGTTAAAAATTCACAAAATAGAAAAGTATAAAGTGATTAAACTATCAAAAATTTAAAACCAGTTACAAACAAACATTTCTTTTTTATAAAAAAAACAACAACTATGCAACAAAAATTACAAATCAAAAATCCAGCCCCATTGTTTAGGTGGGCCAGGTCTTGTACAAACAGTTCTCAAAGGCATGTCAAAACATAAATGTCTTCACCTGTCTGCAAGAAAAGAGAGTAAGGAGTGTGCCAATCTAACCTCTCTGAAATGGGAGTTCTAGGGCCTTTGCAGGTGGTGGGACAGAGAGAAGGGCCTCCCCAGAAGATGTCAAAACACCACAATGTAACAGTTCATAAGGTAGAATGCGACTTTCAGATAACCTAGACCTCAACCTTAAGTTCCCACCATACTTACTATAACACGGGAAAGTTACGGGAAAGCCTTCCTTTAGTCTTATGTTCTAGAGTATTTTTTATATCCAGATAGACAGATAGATAGACAGATATAGCACTGAAATAGGTTTCCTCCACCTGCAAATTTATCTGGCTCTCTGTGTTTAAGCTACTGGGAGATTGCCCAGCTTCCTTGCTTGTTGAGATTGCAGTTTTAGATACTGTATAGTTGTTGGTTTGGGACAAGAATTAAGCTTTCAGTTTCATCAATGATCCCTATTCTATCCTGATAAGGTGTGCAGTACTGCCTAGCAAAAGCTCCTTCAAGGAGTCCAAGTAGACCACAAGTTGAACATGAGTCAACAGTGCGATGTGGCAGCTAAAAAGGCCAATACAATTTTAGGTTGCATCAATAAAAGTATAGCGTCTAGATCAAGGAAAGTAATAGTGCCACTCTATTCTGCTTTGGTCAGGCCCCACCTGGAATACTCTGTCCAGTTCTGGGCACCACAATTCAAAAAGGACATTGAGAAACTGGAGCATGTCCAAAGGAGGGCAACATTAGGAGGAACTTCCTGACAGTAAGGGCTGTTCGACAGTGGAACACACTCCCTCGAAGTGTAGTGGAGTCTCTTTCCCTGGAGGTCTTTAAACAGAGGCTTGATGGCCTTCTGTCGGGAATGCTTTGATTGAGATTTCCTGCATGGTAGGGGGTTGGACTTGATGGCCCTTGTGGTCTCTTCCAACTCTACAATTGTATGATTCTATGTAATTGTATAACTTGTTTCTGCTCTTATTTTCTGAGCATAAAAGTACACTGATGTGTGATAGATGACTACTACAAAAAGCCTAAAATCCATCCTTTCTCAGATAATATAGATGCATCAAATTTAATTTTAAAAATTAATACATGCCTCAAGGCTGCTGTTTCTGAATTCTTTTTCTGGGTGTTCACGAATCTATCGGGAGTAGAATAGGTGAACTAGACTGGGCCAAAAGGCTCTTTCACAGTGATTGTTCTGGATCCCTGGGCATTGAAGAGTTAGAGGGGCTTCAAGCACACCCTGCTCATTAAACACATGTCAGTCACAGTTGTAACAAAGGTCAGTTCCCTGCAGTCCTTAGTTTGTGCCCTTATTTTTGCATAATATTATGGAATTGTTCATCAGATGCTAATCAGAATCTTCTCTGGCAGCTAACCACATTCTGAGTCTTCATAGTTTCTAGGCTACATCTGAATTTTCCAAGAGTTTCTTGCACTTCCTTTCAAGCACGTCATATGAGTCATAAATAGTGTCATTAGGTCTACATCCATTTCCATTAAGACAGGTGTACTAGAAACAATGCAAGCTATCCAATTCCCAAACAGAGACCCTTAATTTAAAAAAAAAAAAATAGCTTGTTTCAGGAACCATTCTAATTGCCAAGTATTAAAAAGCTTTCATTTATACAATATGTAGGAATTTGATTACTAACAAAGTGCCATTGTTCTTGATCCCATCAGGACAAACACTGTACAAAAATTCATCCAGTTGCCAGGAAATGTCCTTATTAAGGAAAATAGCGTTCAGCCTTTGAGATTTTATAAAAATTGCAATAAGAAGCATATGCGCAAAAGGTTCAGTTCCGTCTATGTGATGATGGTATTTGGATGAGTGGAAGTTACTGAAATAATATTATGCATGTATATTAAATATTATGCATGTATATTACATATTTCATATTTTATAATGATACTTTGCATAAGTTACTATGCTAGGAAAACCCCCAAAGAAATGGTATTTGATAGAAACAGGAAAAAGTAAACAAATCTAAGACAAACATATAAATTGTCTGAATGATTTAAAACAAGACAAAGATAATAACTCAGAGTAACATGAGAGGCTCATTTCATAACTGATGAGACAGCGGATTTATTTCCAAATTTCTGTTATCTGAAAGGAAAACAGAATATTCTAGGTTTTAATTTCCCCAGTGGCACACTTTGGAGAGCCTAAAATTCGATTAAGAAAAATTACTTGTAATCTTCTTATGGAAGGATACTAACCAGTAATCCATTAATTTGTCCTTCTTAAACACAGGTCCAAATTTACTACCCATAGAAAAGAAAAGGCAAATAATAAGTTTATGCACAATTGTTGTCTTTGGCATAGCTATTTTATTGAATTATGAGAATGATTGCCCAGATATTCATTTTAAAAGTTGACGTTTTCAAAGGCATGGGCATTTAATTGCTACTTTTCTTCATCTTAATATCATGAAAATGCTAGACACTTAGACAACCATAATTTAAAATTTACAATAATTTGCAAAATCAGCCAGCAGTCTTCTCAGCCTCGTCCTGATTCAAGAAAATAGTACAATATTATCTTCATAAAGAAGCCCAGAGATTGTTTTACAATCCAGATTCTAAGAGTGAGAGTTAATTGTATTAAAAACCTGAGGTATATCAGCCAGAAAGAGATTAAGTATTATTGGAGCAAGAATATGTCCTTATCTTACTCCAGTAACAGAAAGGAAAGTTTTTGAAAGATGACCTTCAGAGTAAAGAATACATGGGCAATACTATTATGATAGAAAACTCTCTTCAAAAATAATAAGCAGTTCCTCAGTCTACACACAGAAAGACTTTGTGCCTTTTCTTCTAAAGCAGTTTCTCACAAATCAAACACTGATAGAGAATTTTAAACATTAGAATGAAGAGGAACAGCTAGTGAAATTATTCTTCTGATTTTCAGTTGGTGCTTTCTTCACATACAGCCATTCTATCTTTGTTAACACTGGGCTGGAGCAGACGGAACAGACGGGAAGCTGTGGCCGCAAGAGGGCTGGGACCGTAGTGACCACATGGCCCACTCCCCAAGTGGGGCGCCACCACAGGACCCAAGCTGCGCCGCCTGGAACCAGATTATCTTGCTTATTTTTTGCTCTGGTCCAAAGGACTGGAGCACAGCATCAGGGCAGCTTGGGGCTGCTTTGGGGGCATGTGTCATGAAACTGCCCAAAGAGGCCAGAAGCCACTTCATTTGGTCCATCTGTTCCAGGCCATAGATACAAGTTTGTTTTGATTTTGGAATAAATGCTGAGATATTGCATATGAACTCTCAGATGAGTCTGATTATTCTTGCTAATATTGAACCAACGAATGTTTTCAGATTAATATCAGACTCTTTAAAACAAGATAAATTGCCCAGAATTGTCTATTCCAGTTTAAAACAATAGTTAGTAAAATATTCACCATTTGTATTGGAAAAAAATTCAATATGGAGAAGACTATGGCCCTATACAGACAGGCCAAAATAAAGCTGCTTCAAGTCACTTTGGAGGTATGGTGTTTCAATGATGCATGCATCCTAAGAGTCTGGAAGCTGCACCAAAGCTGCACTCCAGTCCTTAGGACTGGAGCATGGCTTTGGTGCGGCTTCTGGACTCTTGGGATGCATGTAGCATTTAAACAGCATACCTGCAAAGTGACTCGAAGCAGCTTTATTTTGGCCTGTCTGTATCAGGCCTATATTGTCTCAAAAAGTAATGCTCCTATTTGTATCACACATATATTGTCACCTGAGTTTTTAACTACTCTTCTAAACTGATCATAAAGGCAATAAATCTGAAAATTCTTTAGCCATGGGTTGTATGTTGAGAGACATCACATTACTTCTAAAACTGATGTTATCTAAATATAGATACTTTTTTCTAAATATAGTACTCCTTTCACTTCAGTTTTTCTGTTTGGTAAAATCTAGTAGTTTATATCTGTGTAAATCTATTCGGTGCATACAAGCATATTCCTTAGTTGTGTGACTTAATTGCCTTATACAGTGGTACCTCGGGATACGAAATACCCAGGTTACGAAATTTTCGGGATACGAAAAAATCCCATAGGAAAACATTGTTCCGGGTTACGAATGTTTTTTCGGGTTACGAAAAA
>NC_056522.1:325002494-325002717 GCF_019175285.1 Sceloporus undulatus | reverse complement strand
GGGTACAATAGTAGAAACTGTGTTATGCAGAAGTCTACTCACACAACCTTGGAGGGAGCCAAGTGCTTTTTCAGCAATAAAATGGGTCCTTTCTATCCACTGGGGTTTGGTTCCAGGACCACCATTGATATTAAAATCAGTGGATATTCAATTCCCATTAAATACAGTGGCATAGTAAAATTGTGCCTCTTATATAAAATGGCAAAATCAAGGTTTGTTTTGG
>NC_056522.1:324993978-325002484 GCF_019175285.1 Sceloporus undulatus | reverse complement strand
AGATAGATAGATAGATAGATAGATAGATAGATAGATAGATAGATAGATAGAATATATTCATATTGTGGATGGTTGAATGGTTGAATAAAGTCTCTGGTTATGGAGGGCCAACTGTATTAGGATTAACATCTGCAGAATAGTCTATGAATTGTTATGGCTCCTGTTCTGATGTCCCTGGGATCAGGAAGAGTTCTGTCGACACAAAACAGCAGCCAAAATATATTTACACTATTAAAAAACCAAACATCTAATTAAACACCAGTACTCCTCAGGAAATAAATGTTTTCACTGTGTCTGGCAAGGGAGGATAGACTTTTCCCATGAAACAGTATCCCTTTAAGGAAGACAGTAGTGAACATGACTTTAGTGGGAACCTTGTTTTCCTGGCTTGGAACCCAAGCACTACTGCTTCCTGAAAACCCTGCAGATATTCACTTAACACCCAAAGCTACTTGGGTCCCATGCCACTGAGAATTAAACATGGCCAGAGCTCGCTGGTGGTATCTGCCATCATAACCACAAGAAACTGATTTGTTAAATTTCTATGTCAGTACACTGGGCAAAGAAAATCCTATCCCTGGGAATTTACACAAGTACTTTAAAATATTTAACTGAACTGATTTAAGAGTTTTCAAAAAGAAACAGAGAGATTAATTGTGAGCTTTTAATCTCTTTATCCGATAATCAAGTCAAGGCAATTTGGCAATTTTTCATAACACTATTTACAAATTATGTTCTGTCATTAAGCATTTAAATGTCTGATGGTTTCTGTTCCCTGGGCCTGTTTGGGTATTTTACTCATATCAGCAGTCAAAATATATTTACATTTATTATGAAGCAGGGCTGTGATTGCTGATCCCACTGCTGATATTGCACCTTTGACCGCACTGTTCATATCCAAGGGTTGTATCTGTACCAAGCAGCCTGTTTTACATGTGTAGTTCACCTTTCCATACTATGTAAGACCTTGCAAACCCTATTTACAAATTCTGGAGGACAGGATGGTTTTTGCACAACAAACATGCTCTCCAATGCCAGGGCAGGACCAGCAGGTATGGGCC
The DNA here is from genome assembly GCF_019175285.1 of Sceloporus undulatus. Classification (NCBI taxonomy): domain Eukaryota; kingdom Metazoa; phylum Chordata; class Lepidosauria; order Squamata; family Phrynosomatidae; genus Sceloporus; species Sceloporus undulatus. The sequence goes on along the minus strand of NC_056522.1, from coordinate 325,001,423 downwards.
TGTGCTTCTCTCACCCCCATCCCTGACTCCATTTAATTATTTATGGCATTATTGAATGCCCAATTAGGAGAAATTAATATCATAATACCTGTTGGAATATGTGCATCACCTCTAGTGCAGGGATTGGTCATTGTACTTCCTTGTTACAGAGTGGGCGTGACACTTAAATACTGGTTGTTGTGTACCTTCAGATCATTTCCTATTTATAGTGATCCTCTCTCAGGGTTTTCTTGTGCTACAAATATGTGACTCATTTGAGGTCACCCAGTGAGTTTTCATGGCTGAGCAGGGAATCAAATCCTAATTTCCAGAGTCCTAGTTTTTAAAACAGAGTTTTTAGAAAGCAGTTGTTCTTGCACCCCAGGTGTGGAAATCAAGGTCCCATCTGTCCAGATACTTCAGTTGCAGGAAAGACTGCTTTAAATTCTTTCCTACTGAGGTCATGTTGACCACTAGAAGAATTGTCTTCCTTGAGGTGTACCTGCTCATGGGGGACATCTGTCCTCCCTCGCCAGTCACAGTCTAGGAGGCTGAACAGACAGCCTGTTTGAGCCCACTTGGGGCTAGCTTGGAGGCATGCCGTTTAGATGCATCATGCCCCCAAGCGGGATATAAGTTGGCCCGGCAATTACACACCAGCTGACTTCTCTCCCACTTGGGGGTGTGGTGCTTAGGCACCACTTTCCCCAGAGCCAGCTTTCGCGGAGGAAAAGCTGGCTCTATAGAGGAAGAGGCAGCTTTTTTGCCCCCAAAAGGAGCTGATCTTATCCACTCCTTTTTGGGGCGGAATCTAGCTGGATTGGGGCCAGGCATCTGTTTGCCCTGGCCCCAATCCAGCCTAAAAGGGGTGGCTCTAAGCCCCCCTTTTTGGGTTGTTTGTATCCTCCCTAGATGACCTTGGGCAAATTAGATTCTCTGCGCCTCAGAAAAAGCAAATCCCCTTGGAACTAATTTTGCCAAAAAAAAAAACAACCCCAACAACCATATGATAGGTTCACCTTAGGGTTGCCGTAATTCGGAAGCTACTTGAAAGCACATAACGAAAACAACATGAGGATTACAATTTATATTCTTTCTGCACCCCCATTTCTTTTGCTTTATTTATTATAAATATTTGCATTCATTTGGGATCCTAAAAGAAGGGATGCTTTTTGTTGTAATTCAGTTGTGGTTTTAGAATGTGCATCATATGGGAAAAGTTCTGTCTTAAATGGCCAGAAAATTCTAGACCACCTCTGAAAATCTTCAGGATGTAGGGCAGAAAGTATGCAACTAATTGCAGGGGAAGAGCTGCTAGGATTGAAAGTAATTTTTCTCAACTGCAAAATCACTAAAACGGAAATTATTTTGAATTTGAAGTCTGTATTCATAATTTAAATGGGAAGCCAAGGCAGCTTTTAAAAATATAATCTAAGGAAAAAGGAGAGAAAATAGGCAGTCCTGTAAGAGGGTGGTAACTGTAGTGTCATTACCCCTTCTATTCGATCATTTGCTCATGATGCCTGCAAAAGAGTAGTGCAGCATACTCTTCCCCAAGCTTTACCCTGGGAAAAGTGAGAAGAGGAGCTTTGAAGAAGAGCGAATTTCAGTCTGGTTTTCATTTTCTCTACAGCTGTCATCTCTCTTTGAGTTCTGCTGGGCTGCTACAGCTGGAGTCATTTTATTGCTTTTACCCAGCATCCTTGTGCTTGTGCACACAGAAATGTTTTAATAGTCTTGGAAAAAAGTCAGAGTATCTCTTAGCAACCATAGGACAGTAATTATTATACCAGCAGCTGGGAGTGAACCAGATTTCCGTTGTGCATTAAAAACTGGCGTAGGTTAGTTTACAGATGATATTGGCTAGCCTATGCCAGTTCTGTGGTTGAAGGATATTGAATGTGGGCGGTGCATAATTGCTTTGGCAGCAGAAGAAAAGTGGGGATTTGTGCATCTATGTGTGTGTTTTATGTGAGATGTAGATCATATATGACATAAATGTAGCAAGTTCTTCTGTTATAAAAAAAATACTTTGAATGTTTAATTTCCAATAAATGATAGCTTGTCTTGCTCGCTTCAAAGTGCTTTCTGATTTTGGGCTCCCTATTTTGTTTCAATTTTGTTTATTTTAGTGTCAAAATCCACCCTGTGAAGGTTCAAACTAGACTAAAACATGGTATAGATCCACAGAACCAGCCTGAAACATTTGCATGAATTGGTTTAATTCTGAATGGAAAATGTTTTTTGTTAGTGAGGTAATTAAGGCCAAAAGGGAAAATTCGATACCCCCAGAGAACACATTTGAGGATATGATCTGTAAAGGTTCCCCCCTGTACTGGCATAGCGCTTCTCATCCCCTTCTTCAGTAAATGAAACCAAAGCCTGGCAAACAGCAGGAGTTTCTGGGGTTCAGAGATAGTATAATCTGGGACTGTATAACAGTTCTGGAGCTTGTCACAGCAGCTACTGACTAGCTACAAAGAATTAGTGGTGGATGTGGGTGATAACTAAATAGTGCCTTCTTTTGATTGAAGAATTTTATTGATTTTCATTTTTAAAACAAACAAACAAAAGTGAAAATCAATAAAATTCTTCAGTCAAAAATAATGCCTTCTTTTGACCCAAAGAGTATTTTATTTTGGCCAGGGATTTGAGGTAAGCATCTCAGAATAGCTCCCCACAGCATTATATTTATTGTGAAGGTGTTTTGTGGGGGACTGGTATACATTTCAGAGGAAGACAAAATGACATAGTCTCATGTAGACTGATTAAATGTCAAATCTATCTGATTATTGTTTATTTATTTACTAAGTTTATTTATATGCCACCTTTCTCCCAAGCCAGGCCCAGAGGTGGCTCCCATAATACATTAAAATCATTTACAAAAAGTTCAAGACGAATTTAAAAACTCCACACTGTCTAGCCTCCCACAGAAGGGAGTTCCAGAGAGTGGGAGCATCCCCCAAGAAAACACTTTCACCAGACAAGCCTGTGATGGTGGCAGGACAGTAATAAAGCTGATTACCTTAAAACTCTGATAGGTCCATATGGTAAAATGTGGCCTTTCAAATAGTTTGAACCTAAGCCATGTACAGTAGGGCTTTGATGGAAATAATGTAGTTTTGTGCTAAGAAATAAACTCCCGAATAGGTCATTATTCTCTTCATTAGCCACATGGCATTTTACTACATTGCTTTAAATTAATTAAAAGGGGGTTAAATTTTGACCCAGTTATTATAAACGTTTTAGTCTATACAGTGCCTGTGACAAAAGAACAAAAACCTTAAAGACTGTATTCTGGACAGACTTTCTCATTATAGAAGTCATGCATAGAATAGATAGCCAAGCTCTGTGTTGTTAACCATATACAGTAGATGCTACTGGAGAAAAGCTTTGATAGTGATGCACAAGAAACTTGTATGTGGACTGTCAGTACTCTGGCTAAAGTACATGCATCTTACCAGGAAATGCAAATTGCTCCTTCAGCACTACACCAAAAGCAAGGAAACTGGATATTGCTGACAGTATCTGCAGGTTCCATCAGACTAGGGCAATTGCGTTTTGTTCATTGTCAAGCAGCTGAAAGATAGCAGCTCTGTTTTAGTGCCTTATCATTGCTTGGAAAAAGGATGCAACACAGTCCATAACATAATAGTGTTTTTTTCATGTATAAACAATCAAGTGGGAAATAGCATTTGGAGTCTGTATGGTCCTATGTCCATACTATGCAGTCAAGCAAATTGTAAAACTGGATGACTGTTGTTTTTCCTTCAGCTACTTGTAACCTAGGTATTACAAGTCTTATTGTCAGACCAATTTGTAATCACTAAAATATGTGAATACAATCTTATATATCATTGAAGTTTGTTACATATTATTCTGTTGTGCTTTATTATAGAATTTCTGTGAAATAGTATACGCATTATTCTGAGTCACCTACCTTAAACATTTATTAATACTGAGTACCTGTATCCTATCAACTGATTAAAGTTCAAACAGAATTGCTGTGGATTAAAATTTTATGGGGGGAAATCCCCAAGCAAAACAAAAAGAAATAAAGAATAATAATTATTACTTTTGCAGGCAATTCCAGAAAATGCATCAAGTTTGTTAATGAAAGATCATCTCTTCCAACCTGAACCTATAGTGAGTAGTGATCCTTACAAAAGCTTAAGTATAAGGCCATCAACCTTTGAAGATTTGAATTCAAGAAGATCGTACTTCCACAGCCAGTCCAACCAGGTAATATATTTTCAGCTAAAAAAAAATTGTATAAAAAAGTTCTCCTGATTAATAAATCTTCCTTAAAGCTGCTACTAGAAATTTGGCTGATTACTTGTGTCCCTGTTCAGACATAAAGGAATATCATGATGTTCTGCTATGTATGTGAACCAAGACAAGTCTCAAGCTAACATCCTCCCCATTTTGGCACACCAGTGGAAGGCATCAGAGAAAGCACATTTTTCCTATTTGAAACAAATCATAATTTACTGACTCTAACTGTCATAGATAGCTGTAGCTTGTTTAAAAGCAGAGGTAGATACTGTTGATTTCTGTTTCTCAGCAGGACTGGAAGTTTGTTTACTTAGACAAGATCCATGGAACCTCACTTCATGTTAAGTGAGTTAATACGTGAAACTGCAATTACTTCCCTACTTCACCTCTGTCTCTTTCCCTCTCCACTACACTATCTCCATGTTCTTCCTTCCTCTTCATAGGCCTTTCTCCTCAGAAATACACATCTGTCATTGCGTCTTGTGTGAATTTTTATTTAGATCTTCTCACTGAAAGGTGCTTTCACAAATTGCTACCACCTTCCTTTTCAACAATATCATTTGTCACATGAAGGTATAGCCATAACAAGCTTCTCCTGTCCTCTTTCTTGGGCTTCCCAGTCACAAATCCCCCCCCCCCCCCGCCTTCAATCAATACAATCTCTTACCACCTTTAACCCAGTACCTCTCTTGTTCTTATCCTGTCTTGTTTCCGTTCCAGACACTTTTTCTTTCCCAGCTAAGAAATCCTCATTTCACAAAAGTCATGCTCAGGTTTTTTTAACTGAAGCAGGTGGAATCTTTGCAAAGATTGCAGCTGTTCACTTGACAGCTAGAACAAACTTCCTAGCAATTTTCAGTTTAAAATTCAGTTATATAAATAAAGATATTTATGATGCTTCAGCCAGTCCATTCACCAGATGTGCTTACATAGCATGCAGTGAGAAAACTCATAACCCCGATAGGAGAGGTGGATAATCTTATACTCTTTTCAAGCAGGTATAATCTGAATATGTTCTAACAGCACTCTTGGAAACTTGCTAGGAGTGTTAAAGGCACACTTTCAGGAACACCTTAGAACTGTGGCACAAAAGCACTGTTAGACTTCAGAAGAAACAATGTGCATCTTACATGGCTTGGGTTTGAATAGCCTGCTTTGGGTTTTGCATAGTCTGCTTTGGTAAGCATGCACCTTCTACTACTTTTTGAAATTGATATTAGCCACATGATGGCATGGGCTGCTATTAATTTCTTTTTGATACACTAGCGGTGTACAGCATGTGGCCCTACATATGTTTTTGGATTTCAACTCCCATAATCCTTCTCCATTAGTTGTGTTGGCCAGGCTGACAGTCAAACATTTGGGGGCCTCAAGGTCCCATTCCTGACCCACACCAGTACATACCTATGTAGGGTAAATACCCTATGTAAAGTAGCCCTTGCCTGACTTAGACTGATCTCATCCTTTCCCATCATTCCTCTTTCCACATTGCAGAATTCCAAATGACACTTGCATTTCAGAATATGTTAGAGATGATTAGATTTGTTTTACCCTATTTTTAATGGAGAGTAGTCTTCTCCTTAGATTTAAAAAATTTCCCTATTCAGCTTGTTCTACTTGCGTAGACAGTTTTAATTATTGGCAAGGAGGGCAATTACATTTTTTGAGCCAACTAAGTCATCTTAAATCTCAAATATTCCAGCAGAAGTTTGCTCTGCTCAATAATGGAGTGTCTTGTTTTTGCCCTTGGCAAAGATGGGAAAGGATTGTTTGTTTTTTAATCTTTGCTCATAAACTAAAACGTTACAGCAAACTTATTTTCATTAATAGTGAAAGATGGTTCTGTCATCACGAGCCAATCCTTTAGAAAGCTGTGGAGAAGTTATTTCTGTCTCGGTTTTGTGGATTTCCATTGGGTGCCAGCAAGTGAACAACTTCTTTCGTCCTGGCTGAAAGTTCCCACCACAAGTGTTAATGTATTTATTAAGCAAGTACTTCAGTAATCGAGGACTTCTCTTTCAAAAATTATTTAGAAATATTCTAGGCCTGAATTGCAAAGGGTGGTGGTGGTATTTCTGCATCTGTAAGATAACGTATTTACTCTGCAACTTCACAGAAATGTCATGCTCACAAAGACTGTTACAGGCTAAGATACTTGGAAGGATTTTAGGAACAGTAATTGATGAGTCTCAGCCACAGAAAGATTTCAGAAGGCCAACCTTGGGATGGGGAGAATACAGATTCTCCTGGGGAAGGCCACTCTCAAACAAGGGCTAGTCCTTACTAGAACAAGTCCATTAAAAATCAAGGAAAATTACATACAGTACGTGTTGACTTATCAAGTTACGGTTCATTCAGTGACTCTGATTAGGATAAACAATAGGATTCAGCACAATGTATTACCTCTAGTGCTTTCGCAGTTGGGCCAGATGCTGGTCTTAGATTCAGAATGATACATATAGGAGTAATGAGTACTTCAAAAATTCTACCATTGAAGGTTTCTTCTGAGATCAGTCTTTCCCACTACTACTAATAGTTAATCCTCAGCCATCACTGTGTAGTGGTTTGAGTGTTGAACCAGGGTTTGAACCTCTACCCAACAATGGAGATCCACAGAGTGACCTTGGGCAAGTCACATTTTCTCAGCCTCATGGAGGATAGTGACAGACTTCCTCTGAACAAATCTTGCCAACAAAACCCCGTGATAGATTTGCCTTAAGGTTGTTATAAGTTGGAAATGACTTGAAGGCACACAACACGCACACATGTATAGTGAAGAAACAGCACTTGCAGCAATGGCCAATGTCTGTGGTTATCTCCTTAGGACTAAAATGGTTGTGCATTTAGGATTATAAAAGTAGTGTATGCACTTTCAATTGAGCCAGGAAACAAGTAGTAGTATAGTATAGCTGGTTGTTTTGAGCCATAACAAAATTTTGAACTTACAGAATCATAGAATTGTAGAGTTGGAAAAGTCCACAAGGGCCATCCAATCCAACCTCTGCCATGCAGGAACTCTCAATCAAAGCATCCCCAACAGATGGCCATCCAGCCTCTGTTTAAAGATCTCCAAGGAAGGAAACAGTACCACACTCTGAGGGAGTATGTTCCAGTGCTGAACAGCCCTTACTGTCAGGACGTTCCTCCTAATGTTTAGGTGGAATCTCTTTATCTGTAGCTTGCATCCATTG
>NC_056522.1:324902131-324993968 GCF_019175285.1 Sceloporus undulatus | reverse complement strand
TTCCAGGTCCTGTTTTCAACCTGAGGACCTTGGACCTTATTACTCTATTGATATTTTGGGATTTGCTGTCGGATCAACATGGCTATTCCTGCGTTTTTATGGTGTAAAGTTGGGGTAGTATGATCAGAATGCCTGGTAATTTGCATACATTGAATTTCATCAGTTGAAGCTTTTGAATTTTGTTTCAGAACGGTTTTATGTAGAATGCATTACAGTATCAGCCTGGGTGTAGCCCTAGTGTACATTTCACTAAGACAATACTGAACTTCCAGGTCCTGTTTTCAACCTGAGGACCTTGGACCTTATTACTCTATTGATATTTTGGGATTTGCTGTCGGATCAACATGGCTATTCCTGCGTTTTTATGGTGTAAAGTTGGGGTAGTATGATCAGAATGCCTGGTAATTTGCATACATTGAATTTCATCAGTTGAAGCTTTTGAATTTTGTTTCAGAACGGTTTTATGTAGAATGCATTACAGTATCAGCCTGGGTGTAGCCCTAGTGTACATTTCACTAAGACAATACTGAACTTCTTCAAATAAGGCTGTAATCATGGCCCTGCCAAAACATACAAACCTGTTAAAAATCCACAAAATACAAAATTTTAAAAAATCAGAAAAATTTAAAACCAGGTTAAAACATATATAAACACACACACACCAACAGAGCAATTAGCTTTTTTTTTTAATAAGCCAGGAAGTTGAAGAATGTAGAACACCAGTGGTGGCCCTCATGTCTCCAAGAATCCTATCCACATTGGCATGTTACCTAAATTGCAGGAGGCCACAAGGGGGCATCCACAAACTGAACTCAGTGGGGAAATTAATGTACAGTAGCTGAATAAGAAACAGCGAGAGGGTTTTGGTAACATAAAGTCAGAATCCTAAGCCTTTGTATTCTGAAAAACTAGAATTCCAGAATACTAAATACAACTCACTTTTATTATTTGAACAACAAGAGTGATGTCAACATTCACACAAAGCACTTACACATGGACACACACACACACAAGAACTAAAGTACTGTATATAAAAAGATGGTAGTAGATAGCAAATTAAAGTATTGCAATAGGCAGTGCTTACCAATCTCGAAGCCAGGCTCCAACCTGGTGAATGAATACAGAGTGGATTGGACTCCGATCACTACCTGGGACTGAGTTTGGCTAGCAGTCTAAGAAGTTTCAGCTAGAGTCTCACAGTATGTCTACTTGACTCCAACTGACACAGAAATAGGAATGCCCAATCAGGGGTATTTATGGGCCAAACCTGACGAGCCAGTTTGGGATTCCAGGAATCCCAAAAGCAATGGGTTCCCACCTGGTTGATGCTTTTAACTTCAGAGTTAAAGGAATGTTTTTGGTTGATGGCAATGACATTGATTTTATCAAACAAGAATAAGATCAGGACAACCTCGGGGTGTTTGGAATAGGATCAGGTGTGGGGAAAATACAGTGAGGGCTAGCAGAAAGATTGGTTTAATGCTTTAGGCTGACAAACCTTTATCCAGTGACATTCAAGGCCAAATGCACATGGCAAGGAGTGGAGAAACAGCAATATTCACAGCCATAAAGTTACAGGGGTCCTTTCCACATGCCCTCAGGTCAGAAATTCACTTAAAGGTCATCTGACCTTTCCAAATTCATGCTTTTGGCCTCTCTATAGCTGCTATTATAATAAAACAAAATATTTAAACCCCAAAATAATGTATGTTGGTAACAGTTAGGCTATTCACCAGCACTTGCATCTTGTCAAAACGAAGTTTCATCTCGTTCACCCTCACCCACCCTTCTATTCCCCCCAAGTCTGTAAAGTGATAGAAGTAATGTCCAAATTTCATTGGGATGTCTCATAGTTTGCTGTTACAGAACATACTCCTTTAATATGGATTTATTCTTAGCTGCCACTTCTTCTTATTTGGACTTAGCTATTAATTGACCTTCTTGTTTCCTCTTTACATGGCCTAGAATGTGAACTTAAGGCATTAAACAGTCCACATTGTGTGCAGTGTTTAAACAATGATAACTATTGAATACGAATATATTTTTAAGCGTGCTACAGACTCTGCAATTTAACTTTTTTAAAAAAAACTGAAGGTGCAGCCTCCACAGTAAAGAGGTATCATTTGGTAGTTCATTTGCTCTCAATTACTGAGTCATTTACACTTGTGTTGATAACTCTCTCACATTTATGTAACACAAAATGCCTCTGTTTTTTCCTCCTTCCCTTTCCAGATACCCTCGAAACCAATCAGAAATGTCAGTTTTCAGGATGAAGAAGAAATTGTTCGAATAAATCCTCGCGATATCTTAATACGCCGCTATGCAGACTATAGGCACCCGGACATGTGGAAAAATGACTTGGATAGGGATGAAGCAGACTCCTCTTTGCAGTGTCCTAAAACAGACCATAAAAAATCAGACTATCTCTACCCCTCTGGGGATGGAACTAAGTTGAATTCATTGAAAGATTCAAAGAGTTCTGTGGTACTTAAAACACAACCTTCCTCTTTCAAACTGAAAAAATCGAAGAGAAGGAAAGAGGATGGTGAGCGGTCTCGCTGTGTCTACTGCCAGGAAAGGTTTAATCATGAAGAGAACAGCCGGGGCAAATGCCAGGATGCTCCAGACCCAATTAAGAGATGCATATACCAAGTTAGCTGCATGCTTTGTGCTGAGAGCATGCTCTATCACTGCATGTCAGACTCTGAGGGGGATTTCTCTGACCCCTGTTCCTGCGACACTACCGATGACAAGTTCTGCTTACGATGGCTGGCTCTTGTTACTTTGTCCTTCATTGCACCATGTATGTGCTGCTACCTGCCCTTGAGAGCATGCCACCACTGTGGTGAGGTCTGTGGATGTTGTGGAGGAAAACATAAAGCTGCAGGATGAATCCAATCTGATGCCAAATTGGGGCTGATAAGTCTTTTCAGGGAGAATATCTAACCTGCGGAAGTGTTTGGCAAGCAGAAGGGAAGCCTATCATGTACGAAAGGCCAATTGTGGAAGAAGCATTAGAACTTGTTGCATTTTATGAATGCTCACCATGCGTGATGATCTGCTTTAAGTCCATGGTGTAAGTTGTGGATAAGTTCCAGCGAAAGAAAAGTCTTTACTTATGATTGGCAGTTGAAATACCGTATAAACAGCAGTCCATATTATAAGGGATCAACTTCAGCAATTTGTACATTTTGTGGTTTAGGTGATGGGAGCTCTTTGAAATAATCTATTTGACAGAAAATGGAACTAAACCTGCACTAGCGAGAGCTGATTGAAACTAAAGAAAGTTAATAAATTGGCAACTCTTCAGAAATTATATTGATTTTAAGTGCAACTAAACTGCTTATAAATAGTTTTTGGAAGCAACTTTATGTACAAATAACAAAGATTTATATTTAACTAAATATATGGTACGAATTATTAAATCTTCCTTCCCCTTTCCAATTGCAAAGCAGTTATGGACCATATTTGCAGTCACATTCCATAATAGTATTTCTCAATATTTAACTAGTTAACTTAGTAGCATTTCTATTAAAGATGGAGAAATCAGTATTTTCAGTCTTGTTTCACTTCAATTAAATTTTTATATTGCGTTCCCTCTGTACATTCTTGTAATCTAAACACCCTTAAAATATTAATTATTGTAGCCTTGAATGACCAATGTTTTGTTAAGCACAGGTATAATTGTCGAATGCTCTTACAAAAATATCTATCTCTCTCTCCCACACACACACACACATATATGAGAGACTCTGGTTTCAGTGTAATGGCAAGGGTTGTTGTTTATTTCCCTCTCTCTCAACCAGCAGTTTTTCTTCTCAAGTTTCCTTCAAATGTTGTTGTCAAATGTTTGGGAAAGGAAAATTACCAGATGGTAATTGTCATAAGATACATATTTATCCTTCTGTTCAGCTTGATATCAGGTGTTGTTAATTGAGGGAACAAAAAATGTTTCATTATTTTATTTGGCTTAGCAAAAATTAAAAACATTCTGTATGACAAACTGTAGCCCAATTTCAGGGAGAAAAATAGGCAGAATTCTTGTGAATGAAAGTGAGTTTTGTTGTATATTAATGATGAATGTTTAACTTAACATTTGGCTGTGTGTTCTAAATATGAAGTACAACTTTTGAGGAATTCCTATGTGTCATACATCACATGGTATAACAACATAACTGAACATACAGGTTTATTAATAAAATTATCTAAAGCTGTGGAGAAGTCATTTATTCAAGAAGGTTAATGGGTGGAGGCTGAAAGATTAAAATGTCTTTACTATGTATTTTCCATTAACATAATCTCACATTTTTCTTTTTAATTTCTACACATTTTTCTCAGCAAACTATGTGCATTAGTTTATTTTCTCCTAAACATCATATTCAGTCACAGGAATCCCTCACCACCACCCTTTTCCAGAGCCCAGGTATCAAACTGAAAAACTGTATATAACACTATCTGTAAAATACTTTTATAAAGAAAGCATTTATATTTATATGACAGCTTGAACTGACAACCTTGTGTACATAGATCATCTTGAAGTATTATTTCACATTGAAAAGAAGACAAATATATTGATAACTATAGAAGTTAACAGCTTCTTTCTAGTTTTGTACTTAAAAAACTCAAATGGATAAACTAAGTCAGCAAATAGAACACTGTAGCAGCAGTCTTTAAGTCCTTTTTATTCTTCATATATTTGAAGGCTGCTACTTGATATGGCTTTCATGCTTCACATATTCAGCTAAACTTGGTTGCTTAGAAAGACTGTTAACATTTACCCCAAAAAGCAAAAGGGGAGAAGTAATGTGTATTTCATTGGTGACCTGAGGATTGCATCTTGTAAATAGCGTTTTTTAAAAAAAAATCTACTTTTCATTTTAAAAAAAGGAGCATGGTATCAACAACCCAGGAAAAGAACTTGCTGGCTTTGGATATATGTGTGTATGTGTGTTGTATGTACACACATATATATGTGCACATTGGGAAAAGGCAAGCCTAACCAATTCTTATGAGCATTAGTCAGTGTGGTGCAACTCCTGGTACCTGTAATGTATTTCATATGAAGTAATACATGCTTTAATATTTTTCCTCAATATGTACATTGCTATTTTCAGTGTATTTAACCACTTTGCTGCTAAAGTTTTACTGTCCTTAGTCTTGAATAAATATTATTCTTATTTCATTTTATTTTTAAATACAGATTAATAAGGATATTAGGATATAATTGGGCAAGATTTCCACTGAACTAATTTGAAATAATCTAACTGGTTCAATAACTTGATTGTGTATATTGTGTGATGTCGGCCATATATCTGCATGTATGTGCTGGTTTTGACTTTTTGCTTTATATGGGGAAATTCTTAACTAATGGTGGCCAACTCACAAATCTGATGAACATACCAAATTGCCTTGTTATAGGGTAACACCAGTCGTCCTTCCACGTTAGTACTTTCTGTGCAAGACAAGCAATGGTATCCTGAGATTCCAGGCTTGCTACCAGAGCTTTTATGGTATAGGTTGAGTCTCCCTTATCCAAAATGCTTGGGACCATAGGTGTTTTGTTTTCATTTTGTTTTTGTTTTTTATTTTGGAATACCTTTATTTGCATATACTTACATAATGAGAAATCTTGGAACTGGGACCCAACTCTAAACAAGAAATTCCTTTATGTTTCATTTACACCTCACACACATAGCCTGTAGCAGGGACAGAGCCAGGATTTTGGGAAGGGGGCAGCACACACCATTCATTGTATCTAACGGAAGGGGGGTCCGGACACACCCCCCCCCCCCCCCCCTCGCTACATCCCTGCCTGGAGGTAATTTTATACAATATTTTTATTAATTTTATGCTTGAAATAAAGTTTGTGTACACTGAACCATCAGAAAGCAAGGGTGTCACTATCTCAGTCACCCATGAAAAAAAGTTTGGGGTTTTGGAAAAAGAGTGGGATACAAATAAACATCATCATCATCATTATTATTATTATTAAATATTTTGGAATTCTGAATAAGAGAGTCTCAACTTCTAGTTGTGTTTACTGGGGATGACAGGGATGGGAAGGGATATGAAATTTGGAACAGATTCCTGGAAACATAATTGGGTCTTCACTTTTCAGCCCACTACTTCTTAATCTTGGGCACAGTCCACCATGGGGTTTTTTAATCTCACAAATGATCCCTCAGTGTGTTGAAATGTGGTTTTTTTTCTCAATTGGTGAATGGCTTCTTTCTGCATATTTCATACTATTGTCTTCAAAGACAAAAGCAGACCAGGAGTGACCATAAAATATATAAATTCAAGATGTCTTTTAGTAATATGGTACTTTACAAGGATTTATATAGGCTTGGAGAAATTGCCACTTGATACTTAGTTTCTAGACTAGTGAAAGCTGCTCTCTAGGAGACTGATGCTTTGAGTTTAAGTGAAATCAAGTAGCTGTAACACTTGAGCACCACCTGCCGGGTGAACGTGATTTAGGTTTGTATTGTCAAAAACAGATGGGCAGAAGGCAGATCAAGATTAATTGCTGGGATCTGAGTGATTTGTAGTAGGTCTGCAAGGGTTTCTAACTCCCAAGTGTTTTCATAATGTAGTAAGAACAAAACATCTTTTCCCACTTCTGCTCTAAATCTTATATTGTCTTAAAGCTTATCCAGTATCAGTTTAAGCTGCTTTCTGGTTGAAAATTAACTTCAAAATTGAAGGTGATCCCCTTTCTGATTAATATTTGCAAATGCTTCATACACTTTTCTTACCAATGCGCTTAAAGCAAATGTGTTGTGTTGAAATTCCAATATTAAATGAACCATTCTTATGGGAAATGTTCAAATACAAATGAAAATCAGTATGCAAATCTTGTAGTACCTTTGAGACTAACTGAAAGACAGAAGTTGGTAGCATGAACTTTCCTAGACTTAAGCCTACTTTCTCAAATAGTCTCAAATAATTTCACATTGTTTCTCTTGGTCTCAAAGTTGCTACATTTTGCATACCAATTTTCCAGACTGACATGGCTATACAGTGCGCCCGTGCCATGCGCGGACGCATTTTACATGGCTTCCAGGTTACGTGGAAGCCACATGGGGAGAAAAACAATGGTGCACCACTCCACCACATTCACACGCCCCATTATTTCCTATGGGGCTTGAGCATAGGCGGATGTTCCTTTACGTGGGGGGATCCAGAATGGATCCCCAGCGTAAGGAGAGGGCCCACTGTACCTTTGAATTCTAGCACAAATGAAAATGTTACTTTTTAAGAAATATCATTCAGATATTCTTGAAAAAGCTATGACTTGAAAGTACTGAAGAATATTCCACAGTAAAATGGGCTGCTTAAGACTGCTATATTCTTTCACTGACATGCATGCAAAATCAATACAAGTGCCATTCCATCTCATAGGCCTTTAACTGGAGTGATTTTCAAATCTAGGTCTTTGATGGGAGAAGGTGACATTCATTTGGAAGCAGGGTTTTCCTTTCTCCATTACCAAACATCTGGGAAGACTGCCCCCTGAGAGACAATCCCTGAGTGATGCATACTAGAGTTTCAGAGGAAGGACTACACCCTCATTGCCTTGTGTAGTTTGGTAATAAGGGAGCCAAGAAAGAAGTCTTGCTTTGTTTTAAAGGTATTTTCCTCTGCATGTCTTTGGAGGGGCTCAGAGAAATCATATTCTGTCACTCCTTTAAAGCCAGTGTTGAGAATTCTACCCCATTCTAGATCCTTGCACACAACATCTTGCTTGTGAAAAAGATCTTCCTTGTTGGGCTGGACAGCTTCAGAACACTGTAAATTTTAGAAATGGAGCCCGAGTACAAGAAGTTTGAAAAACTCTGATAAACCAGAGAAAGGGGTGGTTTCTGCTGGCTTTACTCCTGAATCATCAGCCAAATGCAGTTGTTTGGGAGCACACATGCTTGGCTTCACATGCTGTGATGTTGCTTTTCTATGGCATTCCCATATTTTCTTCCTAGTAATTTTTCAGTGCATAATCTTATTCCTGTGTACCGAGGGGAAAATCATAAAATTCATATGCAAATAATGCAGAGTGTTTGTGATAATCTTTTATTCTTTAGAGACCATAAAGATACTGTATATAAATTGGTACAGGGTGGCTTATGCTCTTGTAGGAGAAGAATAAAGGAGGTGGTTTAGAGTCCAGTTAGTACTATTAAGATGGGCAGCCTGGTGGTTAAAACATCCATATGCTTTTTGGCACACTGATTAAGTAGCATTTAAATAGCATTAAAGGACATTTTCCCCCATGAAAGCTTCTTGATTGCAATAGTTGCAGTTAGGTCTGAGAGTTCAAAAATGTCTAGTGGAAAAAGCTTGTATTGGGAGCTACAGTATAATCTGTACATAGGGTGTTTTTCTTTCCTCTTTTGTTTGTGGCAATTGCCTCTTACTTTGCTTAGTGCCATTTGCTCTTCACCCTATTGACCTCAAAAAGTGCCTCATTTGTATATTATTTCCATTAAAATCTTAATTTCTGAATCTTTCTATTAAATGATGTAAGTTTTAGTTTTAATTCCATGCCATAAATGTATTTCTTTTTATGTATAAGACTATAGCTGGTTACCTTGAGTACATAATGTAAATATGCATATGAGTTCAACTGTTTTGTTATCATACCCTTTGTACATTGACATACTGGATAATACCATAAAACAGTAATAAGATTCAATGTTTTCCTGCAATTACCTGATTAAAACTATCATAAAATTAAAGGGAGAGATGTTGTTGTTGTTGTTGTTGTTATTATTATCCATTTCATTTTTCAGACGACTCAGCCTATGTAAGGATTATTTTTTTCCAGGGAAAGGTACATTTCAGAATTGTTAGTTCAGGTAGATAAGTCCCCTGTCCCTCTATAAAGCAAGAAGATGTTGACCCCTTACAATGTTAAAGTAACTCCCCACCTCCCTACAAAATCCTGTGTTGGTTTTCGGAAAGGACTTGATTTTTATTTTCATGCAGAAATCTTCTGAAAAAAATTAGAAGGAATCAACCATATATTAGTGATTCTACTTATGTATTTATATCTCAAGGTAGTAGAAATATTAGGGGAAGAGGGATCACTAAAATATATATCAAGAAAATATAAACTATGTTATGTGTAAGCCTCTGAAACCAACTATTGTGAGTAATTCACACCACAAAAACCAGGCTTCAGTATGTTTACAGTCCTAACAAGTCCCCTTGTCATCCAGTTCAGAGGATACATTGCTCTATTATTATTTTATTATTTATTTATTTACATCCCACCTTGCTCTATTATTATTTTATTATTATTTTATTTACTTATATTCCACCTTTCTCCCAATATAGGGACTCAAGGCGACAAACAGCAAATTTAAAACAATATTAAAAAAAATACAAAACCATTAAGATGTATGAATAGATTCTAATGAGTCATGTTGTCTCATGATACGGCCAGAGAATGATTGTTGTTGCATTGTGCCTTTAAGTCATTGCTGACTTACAGTGACTCCAAGGCGAACCTATCACATGATGCTTTGGTTTCAAATCTACAGTCATTGATTTCTCTCCCTTCCCCATCAGATTTGGCAACCTTTTCCACGGCAGGTCAAAACTTGAAAACTTATAATTGTTGAGCCACCTTAGATTAAGCCTATTAAACCACTTTTGTCTTTTCTTAGGTAGTGTGAGAAATACAGTATGAGGAAAGAAACTGTTGCACTGTAAGAGATCACAGTGTTGGCAGACTATAGTTGTAACACAAAACTGCAAATGCAACCACACAGGGTTTCTTGGTTAAAATGCAAGCAAATATTAATACAAACATGCCCTTGGGTAGCATAACCATATTGGACAAATGCCAATATTAGTGTATATGTGACAGGAGCAGAATTTACTAGAACAAACTTCCCCTACATAACTGCAGTAACAGCATGAATTGCATGTATATTTTCTTTAAAAATAATTTTATGTGGTGTACAAAAACCTGATAAGCTAATATGTAGGACGGTATTTTTTAGTAGCTCAGATAACTGGTTCATCTGAGAGTTCACCATTCTGGTTTGGTTTGGGGGAAAATAGTTGCAATCCAAAAAGGTATCTTCTCTGAGTTCTGGTTCATTTAATAGACTATTGTCTACACAACAGTGGCTTTCTAGGAATTTAAGACAAGAAATTTCCCCAGTCATATCTGAATAAGCCATGGACTAAATGTGAAATCACTTACATGCAGAACATGTGCTCTGCTACTAAACTGCATTGCTTAAATTTGGCAAGTCCCTAGCTCAGACCTTGACTTCCTCACAAAATCACAAGAAAAGCCACATTCTCCCTCTCACCCTACACATGTCTAGCAGTCTGTGAGTAATACCAACCTTACCATCTACAGTACCACCAGAGTGTATATTTCTGAAATTCTGGGTGCCATTCCATGCATCTGATGAAATGAGTTTTAGTTCACAAAACTTCGTGCCATCACAAATGCGTTAGTCTTCAAAGTGCCACAGGATTCTTAAACAAACATTATAATCAGGTATCGCCAGTGAACAGTTCTAAAGGTTCCCATCAGTAAGTCCTGGTTCAGCATATAATTCACACAGTCCCATGCTGGCTGTTCTGATATAGGCCATTATGTCTAGAGAACCAAAAGATCCCATCCCTGTGCTGCATTTTAGGTTTGGAGAAGAGGGCTTAAGTAAAACTTTTCCAAAGTTACAGGATATATTTTAGTCTTTAATATTTTATTGGCAGAGCACCCATTACCACTGGCTGTTTTAACATTTCCCTGAAAGTCTCAGGTTTTTCATTTTAACTCTCAGGAATTAGTGACTATGATGGCCTTTTCCAGACTTCTTGCACTAGTTTTCCTGTGTCTAAACCCTGGACATCTTTTGGGAATGGATACAGCAAGGATTATAAATATATAATTATATTATAAATATTATAAACTGCTAATAGTAATGGAATTAATGGCATGTACTCCTATGCTGACAATTATTATTATTATATTTATTTCTATCCCCTCTTTTTCCCAGATTGAGACTCAAAGTGGCTTACAGCCATTTTTGTAAAAGTTTAAAATCATTAAAATATAAAAGTTGAAACACAAACATTTTTTTCAAAAAATTAAAATCAGGTTAAAACATGTATCATTAAAAAAGACAGCAGTTAGCAATATCCAGTGCATTGTGTGAGATTAGCCTTATATAATCACTCATCAAATGCCTGTTAGAATATAAACGCCTTTGCTTGTCTGCAAAAAAAAAGTAGGGAGAGTGCCAGTCTAACCTTCCAGAGCCTGGTGGAGCCACTGAAAAGGACCTCTTTTGTGTTCCCATCGGGTGTACCTGTGAGAGAAAAGGATCTCCCCATCAAATCTCAGAGCATTGGCTGGTTCACCCTGAAACAGACTGGCTGCCAATGGAGCTATTGCAACAACAGAGTTGTGTGCTTCTTGCATCCAGCACCCATTAGTAATCTGGCTGCAGCTCTTTGGACCAGCTGACGTTTCTGAACACTTTTCAAAGATAACCCTACAAAGAGCGCATTACAGTTATCCAACCAGGATGTAACTAAGGCATGTGTCTCTGTGGCTAGATTTAACGTCTCAATGAATGGTCACAGATGGTTCACAAGCTTTAACTGTGCAAATGCATTCTTAGCTACTGTTGAAACCTGGGCTTCCAGGCTCAGTTCTGAAAGCAGGAGCACACCCAAGTTGCAAACTTATGTCTTCAGTGGGAGTGTAACTCCATCCAGCACAAGCTGAATCCCTATTCCCTGATCTGCCTTTTGACTGACAATAAAATAGACATTCCTCCTTGCATTTATGCTTGAGAACATTTTTAAAGCGTTGATCTGCTGAGCTCTGAAAACATAGTCACCCTTCTCTCTCCCTCCCACTCCCTCTGTTTCTTTTTAAAGAAAAAGTATTGATCTCTCCTCTTTTGTGCACTTTTGAGATCAATTAACTGCATTAGCAATAGGTTTTACCCTGAGGATACTTGGGGAAAATATGAGAGCGAAAGATGTGATCGTCTGGTTCCTAGGCTCTCAGCACCAGTGGCCTGCCTAAAGCTGTGTGGTGGAATCATGCTCCTGGATGAGTCATGAGCTGTGCTGGGTCCAGCCTTCTCTCTTTCCATAATGAGCCCAGCCATGTGTTGTCAATTACTCTTTGTACTTCAACCAGGAGATTTCTTTTGCTTCTTCCTCACTCCCACGGCACTGGCGCTTTCGTTTTATTTTCTTTGCAAAAATTTAGTCCTAGAAATAGAATATACCTACTGTTGACTTGGGCAATCTGTGGCTTCCACTATTCTAGAGATCAAATAAAAAGACTTCCAGAATTTGAACAGGGTTCAGGCCATTTAAAAGACCCTCACTGTTCTATATGAACAGAGCCCATGACATTGGGGTTGCCAGAAGGTTTCTCTGAGTGGGTTGAGGAATATCTTTTTTAAAAAGTCACTGTAGGGTTGCCAGTTCAGGATTGTCCCAGGCTCTGAGGTTTATGGGCCAAATGCTGAGACCCAAGGATGCCACCTGGTGACTGCATTAAGCATTAAGTGCCAACATTTCCTCACTGTTTGCCATTCAAACACAACCTACATATATACACACAGCTATTGTAAACCAGGGGTCGTGAGTTTATTATATTGATATTACATCCGGCTAGCTTGGAATTGTTATTGTTATAGTCATTTTTATACTGTGTATTTGTGATTTTGTGATTAATGTTTTTATTGTAATTGTGTGTTGTTGGATTGTCAAATTTCACTTTTTTTCCCTGGCTACAAACACATCTGTCTTTACATTCTTTCCCAACACATGATTGATTACCTGCCAGAAAGGTGACTTGCTGCTGAATAGTGCAGGCAGGCAAAATTGCTGCATCAGACATTAGGCATGTCTGGGAAGCCATCGCCCTACTTCCAAATGCTGTTTTGTCTTACTCAGTGTGAGTATTCTGCATATTTTCAGAGGCATTGCTCTATTTATGTAACTAAAATTACTTGTCTCCCTCCCACCTTGGTGTCATTATGAATGGTCAAATCTGTCAGGTTTTTTGCCATTCAACACAGACCAACACAGAGATTAACATGTAAATCACTTCCTTCCAGTCAAAGTTCACAATATGCATATATACTCCACTCACTTCCATGCCAGCATTCTCTGAAGATGCCAGCCAGCCACAGATGCTGGCAAAACATCAGGAAAAAATTCTTATAGAACATGGCCACATAGCCCCCCCCCCCCAAAAAAAACCACCAAAAACATGTCAGTTTGGGTTCCTACAATTTTCAGACTTTTTTTTAAAAAAAGCAAAGATTTGTTCTGTCCTATTTTGCTTTTTAGTAAAAGACTTTCCAAAAAAAACAAACAAACAAAAACTATATAGTTTAAACTACAAAATTTGGGAAAGTGAAAAAAAATCTTGAGCCAGGTGAGATACCGAGGTTGGTATAGATGGAATTGAATCTTTAGATATAACATCAAGCCACTTGTCAGGAGGTAGAACTCTGTGGTAACTTTCAGAATGGGTACTGTGCCTCAAGCATGGTGGGACCTGGCTCAGTTCTCTGCTCAGAATTCCTGCTGCAGAAATGCTCCTGAAATATGCTAAAGACAAGATGGCCAAGGATCTGCTCCACTGTATGTTCTCTTATGAAATGGTCGTAAGGTAGAACCAACATTTTCCCCATGTTGATTATATGGAATCATCTCAATATGACCGAAAACTGCCTTGGGTCCCTTTCCAGAAGAAAAGTGGCATATAAATTAAATAACTATAACCCCCATTTTACTGTAGCCTTTGCTGAGACAGACTGGATAACCACAAAATACATTTTCACTTTGCAAAAGTGTGGCTGAAATAGCCTATTTCCAGATGTGAAAGGTCGGCCTTTTCTTGGAATGTGCCCATCGGCATCTATGAATGGGCAATATCATGGGTGAGCTTGTAGGTGGTTATAAGCAACTTTTTGTAGAGCGCCAGTAAAATGTGTGTAGTATTTATATGACATGTAGGTTGGTGTGTAATTTAGGGACTTGTGTGGGCAGAAGCCTTGGTTGATGCATATGTACCTAGTTCCTGTTGAAAATAGTTTCCATTTAATTATCCACTCACATAAACAACCTCTTGAAAACAGCCATAATGCTAAAATAAACAAACAACAGTAATGCTTACTGTGATAACACATCTCCTCAGGTAGTTTGGTACTCCTTTTTATTCCCTTTTATTCATTGCTCATTCACGATTATGGGGTCCCAGTCTTTGGTTCATTACATCATTTCATTTTTAAACTTTTTTGCTGCTCTTTTCATGCCATTTTGCACTGTCTGTATTCCAGCTTGGGTCCTGTATCCTTCATGAGGCATGCTTGTATCTTTCTGCTACTTTCTAGAAACCGAGGGGTTTATAGCACAAGGCAAATGGAACGGTACAAAAAGGGCCGGGAAGGGAACCGAACGAGTGAGGGAAGCATTTTATCGCACACAGGAACGCCGCTGCCACCACCGCTGCCACCGCTGGAAGTCCTCATTCTGTTCCGTTCTGTTCCCCATCTGTCCCAGAGAAGGAGATGTTCAGTTCTCAAAAATCTCCTCCTCTGGGACAGATGGGGAACGGAACGGAATGGGGACTTCCAGTGGTGGCGGCATTCCTGTGTGTGGAAAAATGAGACAATGGCCTGTTACAGACAGGCCAAAATAAAGCTGCTTCGAGTCACTTTTTTTTGGGGGAAAAAGGTATTGTATTCAATGATTTATGCGTCCTACAGCAGTCCAACAAGCACAACACCAAAGCCACGCTCCTGTCCTAAGGACTGGAGTGCAGCTTTGGTGTGGCTTTTGGACCCTTAGGACTCATGCATCATTGAAATACCATACCTCCAAAGTGCTCGAGCAGCTTTTTTTGGCCTGTCTGTAACAGGCCCAATTAAGAAGTCAAAGGCTGGAGAAATAGTCCAAACTGAACATAGAGGGAACAAGACAAACAGTGCAAGGACCCAAAAGTGGGAGGCAAAAAAACTGCAAAGGCAGCAAGTCAGGGGACAATGGTCTTCAATGTCTCTACACTAATGCACAGAACTCCTAGTACAACAAAGCAAATATGATATAATTGAATACAGCAACTACTTGGTGGGATGAGTCTCATGATTGGAATTTGAAAAGAGGGGGTATAACCTTTAAGAGAAATAGAAGGAAGGATAGACTATATGTCAGGGACATTACACCAGTGAAGAGATCCAGGAATCAGTACTGGAAGACAGTGGTGAGAGCATCTGATAAAAATTAAAGGGGAGGGAAACAACAAGGATGTTACGGTGGGAGTCTACTACGACCCCCAAGTCAGATGGAGGAAGGGATGGTGCCTTTTAGAACAGATGACTACAAACTCAGAAAGGAGAGATGTAGTAGTGATGGGTGACTTCAACTATCCTGAGATTTGCTGGAATTCAAACTCAGCCATCCCAAGGTCTAAGCAAATTCCCTCACTTGCGGAGACAATTCATGGGCAAGGTGGAAGAGGCAACAGGGGGTCAGCTATTTTCGATTGATCCGAACCAACAGGATGACTTGGTTAATGGGGGTGCAAGTGGTGGGATCATAGGTGGAAGTGACCATATTTCCTGGAGTTTGTTATACAGTGGAAGGAGAGAGCCCGATGTCAAATACAACATTCTAGCAACTTAGGAGAGCGGATTTCAGTAACTTAGAGATATTTGAGGGTGATCCCGTGGTCAGAATACAAAAGGGAAGGGAGTTCATTATTATTATTATTATTATTATTATATTATATTAAACTTTATGTCTAAGCGCGTGTAATGAAGTTCAGGACGGATGGGACTTTCTCAAAGGGAGATACTGAAGGCACAATTTCAAACAGTTTCAGTGAGGAAGAAAATGGGAGAATGTCTCAAGAAAGAATAGCGTCATGTGTAGGGGTAAAGTCAGAAAAGCTAAAGAGCAGAATGAACTCAGGCTTGCTAGAGAGGTTTAGAAACAATAAAAAAGGGCTTGTTTGGATGTCCACAGCAAAAGGAAGAGAAGGAATAGTAGGGCCACTAGTGAAGAAGATGGCAAAATGCTAACAGGAGACAGAGAAAAGGCAGAATTACTACAACACCTTTGCCTCAGTCTTCTCAGAAAAAGGAAAAGGGTGCTCAGCCTGAGGATAATGGAGCAGAGGATAGATTAGGGGAATTTAAGTTACAGAATAAGTAAAGAGATAGTACAGGAATATCTTGTTTAATGCTAAATCAGGGGTAGGCAACCTGCGGCTCGGGCGGATGCAGCCCGGCAAGGCCTGGGACCGGCCCCGCCTGGCCCTGCTCGATTGCCACCAGAGGCCTTGGCCTGTTGCTTGGCTGGGGCACTTTGGCCATTCAGGAGGGCGGGCAAGGGGGCAAGTGTCAGGCAAGGGGGCAAGTAGCGGGCAAGGGGGGAATTGTCTATAGAAGCCTCTGATGAAACATGCATTTGATATTAAACATTTTTGTAAAAATGCAGCAAAGTTTTTAGCGTAGCCCTCCATTTTTTTATATAAAAAGTGTCCTCCAATTGAATTTTTGTCCTACATTTGTCCCGTTTATTTATTTATGTTAATTTTTTACAAATATTAATTATTTATTTTTGGCTTCGGCCCCCCCAGTTGTCTGAGGGACAGCAACCCAGCCCCCAGCTCAAAAAGGTTGCCTATCCCTGATCTAAATGAATTTAAGTCTCCAGGGCAAAGGGAAGGATGGCAGAATTTAGGAAGAGTGCAGAAAAGAACGCGAGGGACCACCAATGGCAGAAACAACCCCAGTCACACTATTGAAGGGACATGAGATAAGGAAGATCCCAAACCAGAATCTATCCCGTTTCCTTTTACTAATGTGATTGTGGCGAGAACAAGGCTTATATGATAATCTCCCAAGTCTATGAAAGTTTATGTCAAGTCTTTTGCTCAGTTAGTTTCAAAGGTGCTGCAAGAGTCCTTTGCATACTGAATAAAATATGTCATAGAACGCCTATTAGTAAAGTATTGTTATGTACAGCAGAGACATTGTTTTCATTTATGATGTGAGGTGCCTTAGGTTCTATACAGAGGAAAGCCCAGAATGCAAAATAAAGAAAACCTGAGCTAAATCTAAAATTTATTTATAAATAAATAAATATGCCAAACTGCATTTCAGCCATATTGGACTGAATAAAGACATGGAAGCCTTGACAAACAGCAGTTCCCACGGATAATGGTATGGAAAACATTCTGTTGGAAACACTTTGGAATAGTGCCTAATATAGGTCAAGGGAACAGTGCACTCTTTCAGCAAGTCACCCATTACTCTTGCTAGAAGATAAATTGAAGGAAAAGGAAAAGGAAAGAAACAGGGGCATGGAAGGGAAGAACAGGAAGTGAGCTAGATGGAGCAAAGGCTGGGGGACAACAGATGACTGGAAAGAAAACACATGGAATGGTCCAAATCATCTCAAGATTTCAGACACCACATGGGGAGAGAGATCCTTTAATTAAAATTTTGTAGAAAAAGAATCGGAAAGAGCAAATCTGCTCTGAATCAAGGTTCCTGTCTCTTGACTGTAATGCGTGGGTGTTCTATCCAGAGGAAAAGAAACTATCACAGTCCTTTATTTTAAGTTGCAGGAAACTGTAAAGGTCACAAGGAAATCCTGATGAGTATTCCTTGCTAAATAAAAAAGCAACTTGATTCATTCCATTGAGAATTTATGTTAGCACATGGTGCATCATCTTAATCCAGTGGAATTTAGCTCATTCTTAATGTTCTAAAAGGAAATGTCAGCTTAAAAAAAGATTTCCACATCCAACAAGAATCCAGTTCGTGAGTTCCATTTAGTTTGGCACAGAGGAAAATTCTCAAATTGCACAATATTGCCGGTCTTCTAACTTGCTTGCTTCTGATTTTGCAGGCTGCTTGGCCTGCAAACATAAATGTGCAGAGACATTCCTTGGTTCTTTTGGAGAGCATTGTTTTGCTTAGTCATTTTAATAACAGCTAACGAAGACAACATTCCTAACACATTTTACATACATTGGAAAGGTTAGAGTTCCTAGTCAGAGGAAATGATCAGACCCTTAATGATTCATTAAACTAAAACTGCTGTTAATTTTTTTTAATGCTTTAGGCCCCATTCCCACTGGGCAAAAAAAGCGGCTTATTTCGCTGCGACTCTGACTCGGATTCTGACTCGGATTCTAACTCGAATGTGACCCATCGTTCCCATTAAAACCGGGTGCAAACAGACCCTGGTTTTTTTACCCCTGTTTTCATTCCCATTGGTATTTTCCCTGTGGTAATTTGAAGCGGGCTATTTTGCTACTTGTTCCCATTACCATTCTGGAACCTCTTTTTTTTTAAAGCAGCTGTCAATCAAGCGCTTAAGCGCTTGATGTCACAGCCAATTAGCTGCTTAGGCGCTTTTCCCCTCCAGGAATGGGAAAAGGGAGCCTCTATTTGCCCCAAATCCCTTTGGGTCCCAGCCTCTTCTGTGTCTTCCCATAGTTCCTCTGGGAAAGAGAGAAGAGGAGCCTCTCTTTGCCCCCAATCCCTTGGTGTCCAGCCTCTTCTGTGAGGTTTATTACACTGGCCCTAAAACAGGCCCAGTGCGTTCTAAACGTGGACGTGCACGGGCGCACGGGACAGGATGGGGCCAAGAACCCCATTTTATCGCACACTGGCATGCCGCCTTTGCCGCCAGGCATTCCAGTTGCATCCGCATTCCATTCCAGAGAACCCCTACGGTACTCAGAAATGGCGCCCTTTGGAACGGAATGGGGACGCAACTGGAATGTCTGGCGGCAAAGGTGGCATTCCAGTGTGCGATAAAATGGGGTTCTTGGCCCCATCCTGTTCCGTGAGCACCCGTTCGTGTGCACGTTTAGAACGCACTGGGCCCATTTTAGGGCCAGTGCGATAAACCTCTGTCTCCCCAGACTCCCTCTTGGAAAGAGAGAAGGAGCCTCTACTCGTCCTAAACCCCTTGCATCCAAGGCTCTTCTGTGTCTCCCCAGACTCCCTCTAGGAAAGAGAGAAGAGGAGCCTCTATTCCCCTCAAATCCCTTGGCGTCCAGGCTCTTCTGTGTCTTCCCATAGTTCCTCTGGGAAAGAGAGAAGGAGCCTCTAATCACCCCAAATCCCTTTGCCTCCCCCATTGATCCCTGGGCTGTCTGGGGGGCGATCATGCAGGCATGTACTGCAAAGCCCATCTGCTGCTCGGGCGCTCAGGCAGAGGCAAAAAAAGAAAAAATAATAATAATAGTTAAAAATGGTGTTCAATGGTTCTCCTCACACATCGGTCTATGAATGTGGAGCAGAGGGGAGGTTGCAGGGGGAGTAATGTGTTTACTGCGTTTGGAGCTCAATCTAGTGTGATCGCCTTACCCTATGGCTATGCGAACGGAAGAAAATGGCGCCAGTGATGCAGAAAGAGAACTAAGAGGGTGACACCCCCAGGCCAGCCCCTTGAGCGCTGCTCCTCTCATCTCCAGGTTCCTGATTCAGACACCCTTGTCATTCCCATTTGTATGCCCCAAATCAGACTCAGGAGGCTCAGGAAAACTCGCTAAAAAGCTACTGTTTTTTAAAACCGGTTTATCGACCTATAATTTGGGTTTTTCAGGATAATTCGATTCAGACTTGAATTCCAATGGGAACGATATTGGAGCAATGCGGGTCGAATGCACGCTCAAATGGAAATGATGCACCCATGATTCGCGTCCTGATCTGCGTTATAGGCCAGTGAGAATGGGGCCTAAGTAAGAAAGTTCTCACCACACCATTGTTTTTTTCTTGTCAAATAAGGATGATGCTCATTTGCTGAGGTAGAATAGGAGAGAATTAAGATGCTGGTAGAGATATATTTACCAAGAGAATTGACATCCTGCACCAAGCTTACTGTGTGTGTGTCTAAACACAAATATGGTTGCATTGTATAAAGTAGAGGTAGGGAATGTGATTTCCCCAGACAATTTGGACTTACATCTTCCCTTCCTTTTTCTGAACTAGTTAAGCATGATGGCAGTTGCAGTTCAACAACATCTGAAGGGCCACACTTTCCTTATATAAGAATAGTCCAGTTGAGAATGATTTCTCATCCCACAACTCATATCAGTGGCAAGGAATCCTGTAATATACAATTATTCTCCTATCGATATATTTTTGTTGTTGTGTGCCTTCAAGTTGTTCATCACAAGGCACAACTTGAGGGCGATCCCGTGGTCAGAAATACTAAAAGAGAAAGGAGTTCAGGACGGATGGGAGTTTCTCAAAAGGGAGATACTGAAGTCACAGTTTCAAACAGTTCCAGTGAGAAAGAAAAATGGGAGGTGTCCCAAGAAACAAGGATGGATGACTAAGGAACTTTCAACTGAGCTAAGTTTTTAAACAGAACATGTATAAGAAATGGAAAAAGGGGGAAATCACCAAAGATTCTAGAGCAGATCATTAAACAGAGAGTTTGTGAACATCCAGAAGGCAATGCCATAATCACAAAAAGTCAACATGGGTTTCAGAGAAACAAGTCATGCCAGACAAATCTTATCTCGTTCTTTGATAAAGTTACCAGCTTGGTTGATGAAGGGAATGCTGTGGGTATAGTATATCTTGATTTCAGTAAGGCCTTAGACAAGGTTTCCCATGACATTCTTGCAAACAAGCTTGTAAAATGTGGGCTAGACAAGGTAACTGTTAAATGGATCTGTAATTGGTTGACTGGCCGAACCAAAAGGGTGCTCAACAATGGCTCCTTTTCATCCTGGAGAAAAGTGACCAGTGGGGTCCCACAGGGCTCTGTCCTGGGGCCAGTGTTATTCAACATCTTTATCAATGACCTGGATGACAGAATTGGGAGCATACTTATCAAATTTGCAGATGACACCAAATTAGGAGGAATAGCTAATACTCCAGAGGACAGGATCAAAATTCAAAATGACCTGAATAGACTAGAAAGCTGGGCCAAAGCTAACAAAATGAAATTCAACACAGAGAACTGTAAGGTACTGCACTTAGGGAAGAAAAATAAAATGCACAGATATAGGATGGGGGACACCTGGCTGAATGAAACTACATGTGAAAGGGATCTGGGAGTCCAAGTGGACCACAAGTTGAACATGAGTGAACAGTGCGATGCGGCAGCTAAAAAGGCCAATGCAATTTTAGGCTACATCAATAAAAGTATAGTGTCTAGATCAAGAGAAGTAATAGTGCCACTGTATACTGCTTTGGTCAAGCCCCACCTGGAATATTGTGTACAGTTCTGGGCACTACAATTCAAAAAGGACATTGAGAAACTGGAGCGTGTCCAGAGGAGGGCGACTAAAATGGTGAAAGGTCTGGAAACCATGCCCTATGAGGAACGACTCAGGGAGCTGGGGTTGTTTAGCCTGGAGAAGAGAAGGTTAAGAGGTGATATGATAGCCCTGTTTAAATATTTGAAAGGATGTCATATTGAGGAGGGAGCAAGCTTGTTTTCTGCTGCTCCAGAGAACAGGACCCGGAACAATGGATGCAAGCTACAGGAAAAGAGATTCCACCTCAACACTAGGAAGAACTTCCTGACAGTAAGGGCTGTTTGACAGTGGAACACACTCCCTCGGAGTGTAGTGGAGTTTCCTTCCTTGGAGGTCTTTAAGCAGAGGTTAGATGGCCATCTGTCAGGGATGCTTTGATTTGGATTTCCTGCATGGCAGGGGGTTGGACTAGATGGCCCTTGTGGTCTTTTCCAACTCTATGATTCTATTCTATTCTATTCTATTCTGTGATCATTTATGGCAACTTTAAGGCAAATCTATCATGGGATTTTCTGGGGCAGAGAGTGCGTGATTCACCCAAGACAACCCAGTGGATTCCATAGCCAAGCAGGGGAATCAAATCTCAAACTATCAGCCAGAGATAAGCTTAGAAATCACTTTTTGAAATCCATGCATGTGATTTTAATGATCTGTGTAAGTTATATTTCTTTTTTTTAAAAAAAAAACAATTTATGTGAGTTAATAGGTTAAATAGAGTTAACAGTGAGATATTTTACATGTATTTTGATATGATATATGTATATAAAAGTTATATTGTAAATTATAAATTGTCTCTTGAAATGTTTTTGCAATTTATGTATTCTCCTTCTATCTATTATCTATCTGTCTATTCTTCTCCTATTTATTATCAGCCCCTTAATAAGGTTAAGTATTACTAGGCTGAAACATATTAGGCTAATTGGAAGAATAAAATTGTCCTTTTAAATACCCTGAGACTTTGGAGATTATCGCACACAGCTTATCCTGTCTTTTCCCTGATGGGATACATGCATATTTAACTGTCAATGATGGATCTTGCTGCATTCTCCCGTAGCCGGGCGTATGCAGCCCATATGCAACCCAGGTTTATCCCGCAGCTTTTCAAGGATGGGAAAATCCTGTCCTTAAAAAGCCATAGGACAAGCATGGGTTACATATGGGTTGCATACACCTGGCCATGGGACAATGTGATAAGATCCATCATTGACAGTTAAACACACATGTATCCTGTCAGGAAAAAGACAGGATAGGTCGTGTGCAATAATCTTCTGTTTCTTCTCTACATCCTAGATTACTGTACTGCAAATATGGAAAGTGTGCAGACATTAAGTTCTGGCAGAACTGCAACTCCCAGAATTCTTCATCACTGGCTAAGCTTGCTAAGAATATTGACTGATGGGAGCTGCAGTTCAGTAATATCTGGAGTGCCACACAGTCGCCATCCTCCTCAGCGATAATGGGTGATGACCTCTAGCCCAAAGACCAACTATCAGCCAGAGTAGACAAGGAGTGGCTACAATAACAAGGAGTCTGACCTGGCATAATAAAGTTTTGCACGTTTCTGCAAAAAATATTTGGAATATCTGCTTAATACAAAATGCACCGGTGAGGTTATTCACAGGCTCCCACTACATTGAACATATTACACTGGCATGTCTTTATTAAGAAATGTACATCTTACTCTAGTGATAAACAAAGCCATAGAATAAAATTGAAAACAATAAAATACTATTTCAATCAAGTCTAAAATCCAGCAAAGCAATAAAAACAGCAGTAAAAGCAGCAGCCACAATAATGTTCACTGATCTGTCAAACACTTGGCAGCCTTCCCCTAGTCAGAATATAAGAAGAACAATGCTCATTTAGACCAACACCTATCTAATCCAGCATTTTGGCTAACCAGGTGGCTCAAGGAGAAGGCCACAAGCAGGACATAAATACAATACAGTGGTACCTCGGGATACGAATTACCCAGGTTACGAAATTTTCGGGATACGAAAAAATCCAATAGAAAATAATTGTTCCGGGTTACGAATGTTTTTTCGGGTTACGAAAAAACTTCGGCGCTATTTTAAACGGAACCGCGGCTTTTCCCCATTAGCGCCTATGGCATTTCGGCTTACGAAGGCTTTTCGGGTTACGAAAGCGGCCGCGGAACGAATTAATTTCGTAACCCGAGGCACCACTGTATCATGCTCCCTTTTGCCAATACCATTCCCTTGCAACTGAGAACCATATTCCTATGAGGTAACATACAGCCATTATAACTTATAGCCATTGACTGACTCACCCTTTATAAATTCATGTAAGCCCTATTTAAAACTATCCAAGTTAATGTCCGTCAGCACATCCTGCTATCCCTCCAAAATTTCACTGATGAAAACTGGGAGCAACAAAAGAACATGATCCAAACAGTACAACCGGGCAACAAAAGGGCAAACATTATTAATGAGGAAGAACACACAAAACTACTGTTTTAAGCAGAAGAACGATGTAAATTATGTATTGAGTTAAAGCTTGAAAAAGGTGGGGAGCAAAATCAATAAATATAACACAGTTTGTGTGTCCATAGAATGATTAACAATCAATATATTATTATACCATATAGGGAGTCCTTGGTATCTGCTGGGGTTTGGCTCCAGGACCCCCATGGATAACAAAATCCATGGATATTTTATATATACATATTTGAATATTTTCAAGCTATGGATGATTGAATCCATGAATAAAGCATCTATGGATACAGAAGGCCAACTGTATATTATTTTAATGTCAAAATGTCCTTATCAGACTTTCTTAAAATTACAGGTTTTTCTTCTATTCTCTGTATTCAGATTCACTCTGTGTTCATATCCACTCTTTTTGTCCAAAGCACATTATACATCAGAGCAAATCCCACCTTCCCCAAAACATAACATGTACATGGTCATCTTGATCCGATCATAACTTCTCAGCCTAACTTACATCAAGGGGGTAGAATTCAGAGATATAGCTGTGTTAGTCTGGAATATCAGTATGCAAAAGGATCTTATAGCCAGTTTGAGACTAAGGAGTTTGTCGCATGCACAAATAAGCCAGTTTACTTCTTTCAGCTTCAAATCAGGAGCCAGGATGCCCCTGGATGTTATCAGACTTAAATCACCACCAATCCAGCTGCAGTGCCACCACCAGGCTGCATTCTGGGTTGAAGCCTCACTCAGCCGGCTATTTTTGGAAGTCGGAAACTTCCACTAAACTCATTGGGATTTCTGACTAGTGTATGATTGCAATGTGTACAATTGCAATGTTAATGTAAAGTGAACATTGTTTTGCAAAGGGGGAAAGCCTTCCCTGGAATAAGTAGACAAAGGGATCTCTCCCAATTTTCAAACCTCTACAAGTTAGAGTGTCTTTTCTATGGCCCTGGCACACACTGAAGATTAGTACATCAAAAGGAATGGGATTTAAAAAAAGAAAACCAGGAAAACCAGTTCAAAGACAAAAAACAAAACTGAAGAGAGGAAGGGAAAAATTGGATCAGGAATGTTCTTCAGCAATATAGGCCCTATTTTAGAAAAAAAAAATAAAGGTGGCAGGGGGAAGAACAGGTTGCTCACCTGTAACTGTGTTTCTTTGAGTGGTCATCTGCGAATTCACACAAATGGGTTTATTCTGCGCCTGCGCAGCAATCCTCGGAAACTTCTAGAATCTCCAGGCAGAAAGTGATGTATCTTTCTGCAACTTTTTGGCAGTAGCCCCGCCCACCCATATATAAGGCCCCTGGTGGCCCGCTCCTCTTCAGTTCCGAATGAGCCACTAACAGCGCGTTAACAAGCATTGTCAAATGAGCAGACACTGAGGGGATGGATGGGCAGGTTTGTGTGAATTCGCAGCTGACCACTCGAAGAAACACAGTTACAGGTGAGCAACCTGTTCTTCTTCTTCGTGGTCTCTGCGAATCACACAAATGCGTTTAGACTAGCGAGCTGTAGTCTGTGGAGGAGGGAGTGTCAATAACCAATAAATCAAACAACCAATAAGTATGTAAACCAAACAACTGTGTTATTTATTGACAGTGCAACAGGTTAATGCATGGCAGAAAGTAACACTGCCCTCCCAAAGGCTGCATCCTGTCTGGCCCTGGAGTCCAGCCTGTAATGTCATATGAATGTCAATGGCTGGGACCAGACAGCAGCCTTACACACATCCTCAAGGGGAATCCCCATCAAGAAAGCTGAGGATGTGGCTACCGCCCTAGTTGCATGGGCTCTAACCCGACCTGGCAGAGGCTTTTTGGCCAGTTCGTAGCAAAGGCGGATGGTATTGGCCACCCATTTAGAGAACCTCTGCGGTGAAACCAGCAGCCCTTTTTTGGCTTCGGAGTAGCACACAAAAAGTCTCTCCGATCGCCTGGAAGCAGCAGTTCTGTCCAAATAGAAC
The DNA here is from genome assembly GCF_019175285.1 of Sceloporus undulatus. NCBI lineage: Eukaryota > Metazoa > Chordata > Lepidosauria > Squamata > Phrynosomatidae > Sceloporus > Sceloporus undulatus. The sequence goes on along the minus strand of NC_056522.1, from coordinate 324,968,251 downwards.
GCCAGTGCCCTCCGGACATCCAGGGCATGGATCTGGCACTCAGAGTGCGTGGTCGGATTAGGAGCCAAAGTTGGCAAAACAATGTCCTGGTTGATGTGGAAAGCAGACACTACCTTGGGCAAAAAAGTAATGTCTGTACGGAGCACCACCTTGTCCTTGTGAAAACGAAGGAAGGGTTGGTCCACCCCCAGGGCACACAGTTTACCAGCCCAGCGGGCTGATGTGACAGCTACCAGGAAAGCCGTTTTCCAGGTCAGGAGTCTGAGGTCCATGTTAGCTAAGGGCTCAAATGGCTTAGACACCAGCTGTGCGAGGACGGTGTCTAGACTCCACTGCGATGAAGGGTATGCGACAGGTGGATGCAGGTTGTTAAATCCCTTAAGGAACCTCTTTATGAGAGGATCCCCAAACAGAGAAAGTTTGTTTTGAAACAAGTAGTGAGACGAAATAGCAGACAGGTAGCACTTGATAGAATTCAAGGAGAGACCTGCTTCTGTCAACATCATAAGGAAGTCCAGGACCACAGGGATGGAGACACGGGATGGTGGAATATCCTTTGTCTGCAGAAAGGCAAGGAACCTGTCCCACTTGTAGGCATAGGGCCTCTGTGTAGATGGTCTGTGCACTGCCTTGATGATATCCTGAACACCAGATGGAAGCGTGCTCAGGATCGAATCCTCCATGCCACCAATGGGAGAGACTGCATCTCGGGATGGTGGACTCGCCTGCCGTGAAGCGACAGCAGGTCGGGCCAGTGTTCTAAGCGGAGATGCTCCTGTGCTCGTTGTAGGAGTGGGGCGAACCAAGGCTGCCTGGGCCACCACGGAGTTATCAAGATTGTGTCCGTGTGGTCGGCCAACATCTTTGAGAACACCCGTGTGATCAGAGGAAATGGGGGAAAGGCATACAGGAGGCCTTGAGTCCATTTGAGTTGGAACGCGTCCCCTTCCGATCCTGGTTCTCTGTACCCGGAGCAGAATCCTAGGGTGTGAGCATTCAGTCGAGAGGCGAATAAGTCCAGAAGAGGGGTCCCCCATCGATTGAAAAGTTGGGTCACCACGTCTGGGTGCAGCCTCCACTCGTGGCAAGTGGAGAATGACCTGCTGAGCTGGTCTGCAAGGTCGTTCTGATCGCCGGGCAGATGGATGCACTGCAGTAAGATCTTGTGCTGTATACACCATTCCCAGATGCGGATGGTGACTGCCAACAGAGTCCTCGACTTTGTACCTCCCTGCTTGTTCAGGTAGTACATGATGGTGGTGTTGTCGGTGAGAAGAAGCACCACCTTGTCCGTGAGGACCGACTGAAAGGCTCTGAGTGCCTTTTCCATGGCTAGCATCTCCAAAACGTTGATGTGGAGAGTAGCTTCTGCCGGTGACCACTTGTCCTTTATTGTAAGGTCCAGAGTGTGGGCGCCCCATCCTTGCAGGGAGGCGTCCATGGTCAGAGAGAGGTCTGGCTGTGGGGGCAAGAATGGCATCCCCACGCAGACATTGTCTGACTGGAGCCACCATCGTAGGGACTTCTGCACGGTCCTTGGGATGGTGAGCAGCTTGGTAGGCGTGTCTCAGACGGGGTCGAACACGGAGAGGAACCAAGATTGAAGGGGCCTGAGGCGCAATCTGGCCCACAGTGTAATGAAGGTGGTGGAGGCCAGGTGACCCATGGCGACTTGCACCACACAGGCCTGTAGACGCCTTCGGCGAAGGCAGGGCTGTAGGGATGTGCAGAGGGTTTGAAACCTTATCTCCGGAAGGTATGCCCTCATCGTTACAGAGTCCAGCGTGGTTCCTATGAAGTCGATTCGCTTGGTAGGAGTCAGGTTGGACTTGTCGAAGTTGACTTGCAGTCCCAATGCCTGAAGCAGAGACAGGGCTTTAGCAAAATGTCGTTGGAGGACGCTGCGAAGAGCCAGTCATCTAGGTATGGGAAGATTGTGATTCCTCTTTGACGCAGGTATGCCACCACGGGAGTCATGCACTTGGTGAAGACCCTTGGAGCTGTGGAAAGGCCGAAGGGAAGGACCTTGTATTGGTCGGCCTGGTGGACGACAGCGAAAGCGAGGAACCTCCGGTGGTCCTCCAGGATCGCGATGTGAAAATAGGCATCCTTTACGTCCAGTGTCACGAACCAGGAGCCTTCCTGCAGGAGTGGTAAGATAGAAGCAAGGGTTACCATCCTGAATTTCTTGTAAACAATAAAGTCATTGAGGGCCCGAAGATCCATTATGGGTCTGAGGCCAGAGTCTTTCTTCGGTACAGTGAAGTACCTGGAGAAGAAGCACCATTTAAACCCAGAGGGGGAGACGGGTTCAATGGCGCCTTTGTCTAGAGGAATGCGCACTTCGTCGAGAAGGGTGTCCGAGGGGACAGTTGAAATGAAAGCTGTAGTTGGTGGGAGCTCCAAGAACTCTAGGGCATAGCCCCTACGGACGATGTTAAGTGCCTAAGAGTCCGTAGTGATGGCGGCCCAGGTGTTGAAGAAAGGACTCAGCCTGTTGGAGGTGACGAGGTGCGCAGGAACACATCAGACCTCTTCTTGCCCCGGCCATCCTTCTTCCTATACCCCTGTTGGTATCTGGGTTGGGAAGATTGACGCCTGTCAGCTGGGGGAGCAGGCGACCGGGAGGATCGGCCTTGAGGATGACTGTCCTGATGGTAAGGACGATCCTGGGGCTGGAAGCGGTACTGGCCACCTGGATGCCAAGGGCGCTGACTAGGGTACCTCTGATGGGGGGACTTGGATGCGGTGGATGACATACCGTGCTTTCTGGCTGCAATCTTCATCCTGTAGTGGAAGCTGAGCTTCTCGTCCGTGTCCCAGTGGAACAAGCCCGAGTTGTCAAAGGGCATGTCCTCTATAGCTGCCTTCGCTTGCGGGGTGAGATCCGAGGACCGAAGCCACGCGTAGCGGCGGAGAGCTATGGATCCGCAGAGGACCTTCGATGCACAATCCGTCGAATGCCTGGCGGAGATGATCTGCTGTCCGCCTACCAGGTGAATTTCGTTCCTGAGCGCGGACATCATGCGTCTCCTGTCGTCTGGCAGGTCCGCAATGGTGGGGTCCATCTTTTCTACAAGGTACTGCTCGTAGGCTCCCATGCAGGCCGCGTAGTTGGCCACTTTCAAGTCCAGGGCCGCTGAAGCGTAGAACTTCTTGGCCAATCCGTCCAGCTTTTTGCTGTCCTTGTCGACTGGGGAAGACGAGGACTTTGGAGTGAAGGTGGACTGGGCTCCTTCCACAATGGCCAAGTTTGGCTTTGGGTGGTTTGAGAGCCAAGACGGAGCGGATGGAGTGACCCGATAGAGATTCTCGATCCTACGGGACGTCGACGGGATGGTGGCCAGTGCGTCCCATGAGCGCTTAGCGATCTTCTCTAGAGATGGTAGATACGCTAAGGCTGGTGGAGCTGGGGCAGAGCCGTGGATCCTCCTCTCCACCGGGTCAAGGGCATCGTCCTCTGGATGGGCCACTTCCAATTTCAGGGCATCAGCCATCCGGATAACCCTGTCGGCGAAGGACCTGACATCGTCCGTGGGCGACGGAACTGCTGGGCCCTCTGGGACGAATGGATCCTCCTCGTCGTCGGAGAGGGGGGGTGCAGAACGAGGGGACTTCGATCTGGACCTCGAAGGAGATCTAATGCGCCTTCTGGGCGAAAGGTCAGTCGTGCCCAAATCGTCCAGCCCGTAGAAGGTGCCAACCTGGCGACAGTCCCGTGAGTAGGCTCGGATGTCACGCCGTAGACGGGACAAGTCCACAGGGATAAGGTACTGTCCCATGCGGTGGTCATGTACCAGGTCCAGGAAGGCCTCAAATAGGTCCTGGTTGCGCTCCGCGGGGTCTGGACGCTGTGTTCCCAGGGCTCCATCCGCTTCAGCCCCCAGTGCGGCCCAATCCTTCATTGGGGGGGAGCGGGGGCGCTCCCTGTCCCGTGCCGTCGGTTGTGGCCTTCTCTCTGGGGAAGGAGAACGAGACCTGGATCTGCGTCTCTGCGGAGACAAGGGGACATCAGAGTCGTGGAGTTCCCCTTCAGATTCAGAGTCTATGTCCACAATTTGCAAGGCGTCCGCCGGTGCAGACAGATAGGAGGTGAGAAGGACTCTGGGCTCGAGAGGCACCATCCGGGAGGCAGCCGGTACAGGAGTCGGGGTCTTCACTGGCTCGGTGACTGGGGATGTAGACAGTACTGGCCTCGACTCAGGCGGAGGCACTGAGACCGTACTTGGAGGGCCCTTCTGACGGCTCTTGGCGGGCGGCGATGACGAGCAAGCCCTCTTCTTATCGCGGTCAGAGCGCTTGTCCCCTTTCCTCTTAGGGGCTTTGGGGGCATCTGCATCCCCAGAGGCTCCAGAACCGCCAGGCTGGCTCAAGACCTTTTCATAGAGCGCAGCCTTAAGTGTCCGGTCCCTATTCTTGAGGGCCTGGGCAGACATCGCCCTGCAGTGGGGGCAGTTGCCTGGAACGTGAGACTCCCCCAGGCAAAGGACACATCTGTCGTGGCCGTCGGCCTTGGGGATTTTCACCCCGCACTTAGTGCACTGCTTGAAAGAGGCCATGGTAAGAGAGATCCGTTACCAATCCGTACGTCAAGCCAAAGGTCAGAAGAATGGTCAAGCCGATTAGGGAAAGTCCGAAGGAATGGTCAAGTAAAAGTCCGAAGGTCAAAGCCAGAGATTCCAATACACAAGAGCAAGCGAAATGCTAGCAAAGTTCCTCAAGCTGCTTAGCGCGGCGGAATGAAGGAACTGAAGAGGAGCAGGCCACCAGGGGCCTTATATATGGGTGGGCGGGGCTACCGCCAAAAAGTTGCAGAAAGATACATCGCTTTCTGCCTGGAGATTCTAGAAGTTTCCGAGGATTGCTGCACAGGCGCAGAATAAACCCATTTGTGTGATTCGCAGAGACCACGAAGAAGAATGTGTGTTTCTTGACTCTGGAGACCAGGGTCCAAATCCTCAGCCATGGAAACCCACTGGGTGACCTTGGACAAGTCACACTCTCTCAGCCTCAGAGGAAGGCAAAGCCCCCCCCCCCAAATAAATCTTGCCAAGAAAACCCCACAATAGGTTCACTTTAAAAGTAAAGGTATTCCCCATTGAGAAGGTTGTCAAGTCGTGTCTGACCATAGAGGGTGGTGCTCACCTCTATTACTAAGCATTAATGTTTGGAAAGCTGGAGGGAAGTAGAAAGAGACAGACCACTTGCCAGGTGAATAGACTCAATCAGGGAAGTCATGGGCTTGGAGATGTGTCACCCATGGGGTTGCCATGAGTTAGGGCCAACTTGAAGGCAGTTGACAACAACAAATTCTCAAGCCATTTAGGACTCTAATGGTAAACACTAGCACTTGGAATTGTGATTGGGAATGAACTGGTAGCAACCAGTGACATCGGGATGACATGATAGCCATAAACATTTGAAGAGATGTCATATTGAGGATGAGGCAAGCTTATCATCTGCTGCTTCAGAGACTAGGACATGGAGCAATGGCTTCCAGCAACAGGAAAAGGGATTTTACCGAAACAGCAGGAAGAACTTCCTGATTGTTAGACAGTGGAATATGCTGCTTCAGAGTGTGGTGGAATCTCCTTGTCTGGAGGTTAGAGACTAATGGCCATCTCTCAGGAGTGCTTTAATTGTGTATTCTTGCATGGCAGGGGATTGGACTGGATGGCCCTTCTAGACTCTTCCAAATCTATGATTCTATGATTCTGCAATTCTATGATCCCTACAACTGGTTCTATTTCGCAGTTGTAATCTGCATTACCTGAAATTTACAAAGGTAGCCTCATCTTTAACACACTTTGAGAATGCAGTTTTAAGACTGCAAGAGTATATATCATCATGGCAAGGGAATCTCTGACAAGAATAAGTTACAATGTACTAACTTTGATATTCCAATAATGCTAGCTCTATCAGCATTGCCATATTTCTTTATAGGAAAGCATGGCCACATTCCAACCACAATAAAAATGACTCCCCTGTGCGTGTGTGCATGCACACACACACACACACACACACACGACAGATAGATGTATGTATGCATATTTTGTAAACGGACTGAAACAATTTTATTTATTTATTTATTTATTTCAAGGATGTATACCCCACCTTTCTCCCACAATGGGATTTAAGGCGGGCGACAATAATTTAAAAAGACAGAATAATTTAAAAAGACACAAGTTAAAACATTAATCACAAAATATTAAAAATCATTAAACATTTTTAATATTAAAACATAAGTTAAAACACGTTGTTAAAACCAGTAAAAACTGTAAAAAGCATTTACAGCACACAGCACAAGTAAAATTCAAAGGTTACATCTCATAATTCAGAACTGCTGTGCTTCTGACCTCTGTGTAATCAGTTTTGAGTAAATGGATTAGAGCTCATAGTACATGGATTCATGACAAATATATTCAGTAGTTGGGACATTTAATGATAATAAGAGGATTTATTTTCTCAGAATAGCATGTTGTTTTTTTTAAAACAGGAACAATCAAGAATGTAAAAAGATGCTCAACCCTCTTCCTTGTTTCATGTGTTAAAAAAATTATCTAGACAGATCTTGAATGAGGTGAATGTAGCAATTGACAAGAGTACTTAAAATGGATTGTTGGTTATTCATTTTCTTTGGTTTTCTTTACCTTCTGTGGCAGCAGTGAGGCTAGTTCTGCATAGACCCATGCATAGGATTGCACTGTTAGCAACTAGAGTTGCCTCTACCTTTCTTTTAAAAAAGATGTTCCACAACAAATCCGCCAGGCGATCAGAGGACTAGGCTCTACCTTTCCTTTTTATACTCAGTCTTTCATCTCTTTTGCTTAGAATGTGGCACATCTATATGTTTTTCTGAAAGGGGGAAAGAAGTTGGGGGGATGTGTTAGTTGCTATTTATGAACCTCAAGTTGCTAGGTGATGCCATGTGATTTCATTGTCTAAGGAGCCACCCACATTTTAGCCTCAACAACTGAAAGAGAACATAGGGATGGAGAAATAACAGTATTTTTTTCTTTTACTTGTGGGATAGGGTGGTAGGTGAGGGAACTGACAAGCTATATATGATTTTTAAAAATAGCCCGCACCATTTTGCCTTTCTGCATAGTTCTTCCCTCTATCTAGCAGCCTGTGCCATGGATGGGTGACTAGCTTATTGAAGAAGTAACATCAATGAATCATGCAGCAGAAAGAGCCTTAAAATTAAGTCCTCTTCCACACACCCACACCTCATGATGTATATGTGAGTCACACCTCGATTATGTATATGTGAGTTTGTGCATGATGTATGTGCGTCTGTGTGAGTGCTGCTGAATAACAGATTTAAAAAACCTGGAGTTAAAAAATATGCTGCTTGCCCAGCACAGATCCTAGATGGGTCATTTTCCTAGATTTGTGAAATCCTGATATAAGCATACTTCTGTTAATAAAGACTTTGCCAAAGAGCTTCTTTTTATAAAGTCTTCTTATGGCTCCAGGTGCCCCTTTTCCTTCTTGTCCTCTGTCTTTCTGAACACTCTTTCAAAAAGTATTGGCATTGGGAGGGTGGTAAAGAAGGGATGTGAGGCTTAGTGGTTAAGACACCAATTCTGATTATCATAAGATCAGAAGGTTTGCTGTTCAAGGCCCAAGTGCCAGATGATAGGATGAGCTCCTGTCACTAGTCCCAGCTTCTGCCAACCTAGCAGTTCAAATGCATGCAAATGCAAGTAAATAAATAGGTACCACTTTAGTGGGAAGGTAACAGCATTCGGTTCAGTCATTCTGTCCACATGACCACCAGGGTCATCTTTGGACAATGCTGGCTCTTCAGCTTAGTAACAGAGATGAGCACCACCTCCTACAGTTGATTACATTCATGTCAAGAGAAAACCTTTACCTTTAGCTTTACCTTCAAAGAAGGGCTGGAGAAGCACAGGTGTTTGCTGTTGGGTAGTAGCAGCATATTTACAGTAAACAAAGCCATAATGTTTGAGCTGGGAAAGAATGGAGTTCTCCTTTAGCCAGCCCTACTATTCCTGTGTGCCTGCCTACAGCAGTCAAGGTAAACAGCATGTGTCGCTGCAATCTCTTACTGAGCATGCATGAACAAGTCAAGAGAGAATAGGGAAACAAGCCTCTCTCACCAGTTCCTCCAGCATGTTAAAGAATCATAGATCTGTAGGTTTTGCCACCAAAATGGAAACCATAAGTAGAGGCTGGTGAAAGAAAAAAGTTCCCTGGATACATTTTGAAAGAAGCTTTCAAGTGGTTTATAGAAAGTTTAAAATATTTTCTTTATATATGCAAGGCTTACCTGAACTTGTTGTTTTTATTATTTTTACTATTATTATCCTGGCTTTTCCCCAACCTATGACTTAAGGTGCCTTACAAAAGTTAAAACAGTGACAAACTGGTGGCTTGTTTTGCATTCAGTTGGGCTTCAGATGATTCACTTCTGACTGAGGAATCCAGGGGTAGGGAGATGTTTGTTAGGGAACTGGATTGGATTGACCCTGGAGGGTATATGGCCTTTCCGACCAAGCCAGTGGGCCAGATTGAGTGACAGAGGTAAAATTTCACCTGAGATTAGGCCTGAAGTTCCCATCCCTTGAAATAATGAAACTGTATTTAAATACTAAGAAATTTGTGATTTGTGTTATAAAGTGGAACCAGATGGTCCCAAATGCTGTAAAATAAGTGAAGGGCAGATTTAGTTCATTTTGCTCAAAACACTATACTCCACACCTTCGCTCATGAGGCATTTTCTTCATCCCTTTCCAATCCAGATTCTAGCATGGTTGGGGAACAAACATAGCCTTGATAGCCCTTGGTGGGCAATGCATACCCTCCAACATTTGACAAATGAAAACTGTGGAACACATCTGAGTGAAGTCATGATAGCAAAGGTGACACATCTTTTTTTGGTTTGACTGTAGTCATTGGTAACACCAGTTGGAACCCCATTGGAACTCTCTTTCACTATGCTGCAGGGTTTGAAATTATTAGTAATGTTATTTCATTCACATCAATATGGAATTGCTGGGAGAGATCATCTTAAGCAATCTTCTGACCAATTGGGTCAGATGTCATTATTGTACAGATGGTGCCCAGCTCTCTTTTCCAGGAATAGCCAGCTCAATTCTGAATCAGTGTCTGTCTGGAGAGCAGTGTAAAGGGGATAAGATTAAACTGACGGAAGCTGAGTCAGAACACGACGGACATAATGCATAGGAAATTTCAGCTTTGTGAAGACTAGAGATACATTGAAGGTGTGGTGTCCTCTTGTGGGGTTTTTGGGGTGGAAAGACAGTAATAAATTAAATGCATTCATGCATGAGTGCATGCATATGAGATATACATATCGATATTGGAATCTCACTTTGCTCCTAGATGAGAAAGTAACAGTGATGGCCAGTGATGTCTTAATCAGTGCTACCTGTTGCTCAGGCTTTGTTCCATTTTAGGAAAGCTTGAGATGTGTTCCTGTGATTTAAAACTGTAAGATTTAGTGCTGCAATGAACTTTACATGAGGCTGCCCTAAATGGTTATGTGGAGCTGCCTGTGGTGCAGAATGGATCTCTCCCCAACTGAGACAGTGATGACAGTTAAATTCAGCTAATGCAGTACAGACTGTCTCTTCGTTTCTACAACACAACATATTACTGCTTAGATTAGATAGATAGATAGATAGATAGATAGATAGATAGATAGATAGATAGCATTTTTACTCCATCCTTCAGCCAAAAAGACTTCCACCAAAGGGGCTTACAAATAATTAATTTGACAGTTCCCTGCCCTCAGTTTTACAATCTAAAAAGACCGGACACAAAAGGAAAGGGGATAACAGTGGAGGATTGTCCAGAAAAAATGGCTGCTCCTCTCCCTCAGAGGCCACAGTAGTGGCAATTAGAATGAAAGGAGGGCCTATCACCAGCCACTGGGTCAAAGCCTTTCAAAGCCTAGGAGTATCATACCTCAAAGAGGGGCTCTCCCAATATCAGTCCTCAAGCAGTTTGCATTCTGCTAGGGGGAATCACTCCAAGTCTCAGATCCATGAACATTAGAATCAGCATTAGCTACTTCAAGAGCAGGACTTTTTTTGCAGCAGCTCCAAGGAAGAATGAACTTTCTGTGCACATTCTTCTCCCCTTGTCTTCTGGAAGATGTGCAACATCCATTTATTCTGGAAGAAATTTAATAGTTTCATCTGGAATATTTCTACACTGCCAGGCTTCATTTCCTTCACTATTTGCTTTATTACTTTAGGCTTCTCTTAATAAGGGGTTTTGTTTTTGTTTTTTGGCAGTGGTGAGATTCACTTTGTTAACTTCCAACATTTGAACCAATATTCTCAGAACCATGATAAGTTATCTCTCTGAAGTTGTAGTATTTTTGCTTTGCTGCAGTATTCTTATATTCCTTCATTCTCAGAAGTGAGGATGAAACAATAAAGATTGGATGCAAATTACAAAAGAGATTCCACTTTAACATTAGGAAGAACTTACAGACAATAAGGGCTGTTCAACACACTCCTTAAGAGTGTGGTGGAGTCTCTCTCCTTGGAAGTCTTTAAACAGAGGCTGGATGGCCATCTGTCAGGTATGCTTTGATTGAGAGTTCCTGCATGGCAGAGGGTTGGACTGAATGGCCTTTGTGCTCTCGTCCAATATATGATTCTATGATCTGCTAGGATTGTTAGATTCATAGAAATTTTGGAGTAGTCACCAAGTAGAGTCTGTCTTTTCTATGTGGGTCTTGCATCTTTGCTCAGACCAGAGAAAGTCCTAGTATTTTTAAAAGAATTAAGTACCACAGTCTCTCCAGATGTTGATGCCCTTAGCTCTACTAATGAAAGGGTAAGTTTTGATGTGGATAATTACTCTTTCACCAGGTGAACCATTCACAGCTAAGCACACATAAACACTACCTCTGTAGAGAAATTTCAGATTTCTTCTTTCTAACTCTTTCTAAGTCTTTCTATGACTCCTCAGACTGGGGACTCAGAATGATCAGAACAAGAACATTTCTGAATGTATAGACTGAGATTATATATATCATGCAGGCAAAGTGGAAATGTGTGCCATCGTGCTTTTGCTGGGCTTCCAATTATGCTAGCTATACACTATCAGTTTGACAGCACCAAGGTGCAGCCTCGTGGTAGGTGGGAACATCAGTCTCCCCAGGCCATCCAGCTACAGTTCTGCAACCAAAGAAAAGGAATAGCTGTGCCCTCCCAGACACCCAGGATACTTTTTCCAGGCTGCAAAACTGCAAATGATACAGATCATGCAGATAATGGGCCCTCATTGCTTATGGAATCATTGAACAAGGGGGTACTCAATACCACTTTCCCTAGTGATCACAAAATGACATATGCTGCATTATGCCAAATTATGCCACCAACAAGATTCCAAAGCCATTGCAGTCCTTCCTATTCCCTACAAATAAGGGAAAATATAGGCCAGGCTTTGGGCTGGTCCATATTATTTCCATTCCAGTATGGAAATGAAAAATCAAACAATTTTTAAAGATGAATTGATATTGAATGCCTCTCCTTTTTCCTATTAGCAGGAGACTGAGGGGCCATTAACACTACCCTTTAAACCGGTTTTGAAATCGATTCTTCCACGTGAAGTTCATATTGGGCCCGATTCTTTCACAATCCATGTCGAGGCTTGCACAAGGAAATGCCCCTTAAGGGGGTTATCAGGAATCGGGCTAAAATCCGTCTTTTCTGAAAAGACCCGGGTTCCGCGAAATATGAACTTGCCCACGATCATGATCGGGATTAAGGTCAGAGGGTGGGCAAAGGTCAGAGCATTCCCTCCCCTCATCCGAGGGGAGGGGGAGGAGGAAAGAGCTGAAGGGAAAAGGGGGATCTGGAGGCAAAGGGTGACAGGAGGCAAAAAGGGGGTGACTGACGGGGTCAATTCAGGGCAGGGCAGGGTGCTACAGCAAAGGAAGCCTCTGCTATCCGGCAGAGACCTTTTTCCGTAGGATTTTATATTTTTTAAAATTATTTTTGGCAAAAAATGTGCATGTTTGTAGGTAAAGATATATACATATAATAATTAATAATAATAATTTGTTTTATTTATATACCGCTATTCCAAAGATCATAGAGGTGAACAGCAAGTAAGCTAATTAGCAAGTAAGCTGATTATATATTATATAATTATATAATTATATAATAGATATATAGATAGATCGTGAACAGGAGCAAGGGTCAATTCAGGGCAGGTCAGGGTGCTACAGCAAGGGAAGCCTCTGCTATCCGGCAGAGACCTTTTCCCTTAGGATTTTATTTTTTTAAAATTATTTTTGGCTGTCTATGCGCATATTATATCCTTTGGAATGACTGCTGCAATGCGAATGAATGTTACAATTCGAATGTAATGTTGCAACTTGGCAAATTGATACAACTTTTGCTACTGTCTCTGAGGAATTCAAGGGTAGCCTATTTTTCCCTTTGGAATGACTGCTGCAATGCGAATGAATGTTACAATTCGAATGTAATGCTTCTCTTTCCAATTAGGCAAATTGGCAAATTGATACAGCTTTTGCTACTGTCTCTTAGGAATTCAGGGATAGCCTAGGGAAAGCAAAAAAAAAAAAAAAATGCATCCTTTTCTGGCATTCCGAGGTGAGAAATTAATGTTGTTGTTGTTGTTGTTGTTGTTACCTGTGTATGAGGCATTCTGAGGTGCCAAGGGAGTGGGATACAGCCTACAGAGATGGCACTAGCTTTCATTTTTGGGTTGAAAATGGGGCCAAGGGCAGATCATAACCTACAACACTGACCCAAATGCCCACAACACACACACACACACCAGAGGTTTTTAAATTTGACAAGTAGTGCCTGGTCCTTTTAAAAAAAGGAGGGGTGGAAAGCACACTTCTGATGCCCCTATCAGTGCTGGAAACGTCACCTATGACCATCGTGGAACTAACTTTGATTGACAGCCAAGCACCTTCACCTTAAACCCGAATTCTCCAAGAGGGCATTCGTGTTAAAATGCCCCTGATTGATAGTCAGCACTTGCTTCCGGAGAGATTCGTGAGGGAGCCCCCCGAATTTGACCAGTTTGTTCCAGAGCAATGCCACCAGTGTGAATGAGGCTTGACAGGGCTTAGAAAATACCAGAATGCTCCTGGCCGCTTGTCTTAGACCATTATCAGCTTGAAAGTTATTGGAGACCAGATTATCCTCTACAAACCAACTACCATCTTCCATGGAGGACAGTCATCTCTTCTGTTGTTCTCCTGTTCTTTCTGTGAAGAAAAAAAATCAGTCTTGATTATTTAGGCCAATAATATGTTTTACCTCACCTCAAGCTTCTCTAAAACATGTGTGTTGCTCATATGTACAAATGGAACATTCTTTTGGAGAAACTATGAAATTATCTCATGTCACACTGGTTCTATGGCTAGTTCATAACCCTCAGTAGAGTATTCTCTTCTTCCACAAAGGTAGTTGGTATAATTTATCAAAATGAACTTGCTATTATTCTTTGTGATTCTTTCTGTGCCTCTGCAATATCATTGCTAAATATAGAAGTTTTGTCAAGATTGCAAACTTCACATCTAACAATGTGTGATGCCCTTATGACAAGCCGTAACACTATCAGGGGACTGAGGTTCTCTTGACATCTCTGGTTTTGTTAAACCTGTTCTTCTCTACTACTCCTGCCAAAGCAGTTCTGGAACCGACCCCACCTCCTCTGCAATCCCTGTTCTCTCTGCTTGTGACATGCTATGATCTAGATGTGGCTGCATTGGTATTAGATGTGCTTATCCTTAAGGAACATAAATATATCAAGTTTGGCCACAAATATGAGAGCAAATACTCTCTGAAATAATTTCAAATTGTGGCTTGGGAAGTTCTTGTTGGCAATTTATAAAACAGCAAGTCTAATTATCCCAAGCCAACTTGCTGGCATAACAGATGGAAACATTTTTTTAAAAAATTTATTCCGATATGCTGTGAACATGCTTTGCAGTAAATTATGAAGCCTCCCGTATGAGTCAAGCTCCACTGGAAAGGATGTCTCATCTACATTGTATTACTGCATTGCTGTCAAGACACAAGTGTTTTCCTGGCAAAAGAACCTTCAGTTTATATTACTGGTTAAACTTCCTGCCATTACAACTTCCCTTTGGGAAGTACAACACCCAGAATCCCACAGACAACATAATCGTGCCCATGCTGTCTGAGGGATTCTTGAAGTCGTACTTCATGTAGCATAGTGGTTTGAGTGTTGGATTGTGACTGACAACCAGAGTTCGAACTCCTGTTGAGCCATAAAACCCACAGTGTGGTCCTGGGCAAGTCACACTCTCTCAGCCTCAGAGGATGGCAATGGCAAACCCACTCTGAAGAAATTTGCCACGAAAACCCTGTAATGGGGTTGCCATAAGTCGGAAATGACTTGGAGGCACACAACTACAACAACAAACTTCACAGCCCTGTGTCCCAGCCCTGCTTTAGGAAGACATTTCCATATCTATTTGGCTTTTAAGAAGCCCCTGCACAGTTGTCATAGAATATAGTGTATTGCAAAGGATTGGGGGGAGGGGGGGCAGAGGCTCCTTGCCTCAACTCTTCACATTTTATTGACTCTTCTAACAACAGATATTAGCCAGCAAGCCATTCTGCTTGCAGATTGCTTTACAAATAGCTGACAGAAGAATATTTCTGTTGAGAGAAGGATTTCTGCCAGTGGAAGAGGCTTGTACCCCTATAGCTGGCAAATTTTTGAGTAAGGCTTGCCCTGTAGGTCTTTTAGGTTCAGCATTTCACTACATGAACTGACAATTTGCCTTTGAACACATCTAACACTCCTTTCAGGCTGGGTTTTATAGAGGAACATTATTTAGCATGGAAAACTCTTTATATATTCAGTGAAACAAGATGCGATGCAACAAGTATGATAATGGCTAGAGATCCTAGTGGAGGGCTCAGAATTGTCCTGTTGTTGAATGGCAAGGCCTTCAAGGTGTCCATTTACTTAATGATGCATTGTCTGCTGGGAATCCCCCTCACCCTGACTGTTTTTCATTTGCATTTTCTGGGTCCTGATTTTGGTGTTTTTCAGGACTGGTAGCCAAACTTTGTTTACATTAAGAGGTTTTTTGTTTGTTTGTTTTTTGGTGATCCCATGATGCTGAGGAAGCATGCCAGGTGTTCATGCACACACACTTCCCCAACGATCCAGGGACGACTGACAGACGGTAAGCCCTAGTGTGATAATCTTCAATGTGGTCTGAAAAAAGAAAAGGATCTAGAAACCTTTCATTCTGTTCCACAGACTTCTGAACTATTATTTGGCTTGTACTCAAAAGGGATAAGAAGGATGTGGTGGTTTAATGATTAAGACGCCAATTCTGATGATCAGAAGATCAGAAAGTTGGCAGTTTGAGGCCCGGTTGCTGCATGATGGGGTGAACTCCTATCACTAGTCCCAGCTTCTGCCAACCTAGCAGTTTGAAAGCATGCAAATGTAAGTAGATAAATAGGTACCACTTCTCAGTGGGAAAGTAACAACATTCAGTGGAGTCATGCTGGCCACATGAGCACCAGAGCAGTCCTCAGACAACGCTGGCTCTTTGGCTTAGAAACGGATATGAGCACTGTCCCCTACAGTCGGTTATGACTAGACATTCATGTCAAGAGACTACCTTTACCTTTACTCAAAAGGGAGTCTTCTCAGTGGCTAGTCTGAAGATATACAGCTCCTTGCCAAGAAAAGTCTGTCTAGCCCCATCCTTAATGGGCTTATCCCAGCAAGCAAACACAATTTATTTTGGTTTACACAGAGTTTTCATTTCTAGAGTTGGCTATTGTGGCCAATCATATAGTACACTTTGTTCAATAGACTTTTTTGGTTGTTCTTATTTTGTATTTCATTTCATTTTGTGTTCTTATTTGTATTTTATTGTTAGTCACCTTGAGCACTGTTTGACGGAAGGCCAGGATACAGTTTTAACAAATTATTGAACAAACCTTTGGCATTTTTAAGGATATTTTAATACCATTATTGATATTTTCACTGACGAATCTCAGATAGGTTTCCAAAAACTTGGATGGATCATAAATGGACCATAAATTTCATGGATCATAAATTATGAAGATGTATGAAACACAGGAATGACCTCAACAAACCAATGTCTTTAGACAAGACCTGTGGGTGGTGATGCATGCTCATAGGTTCTGATGCCAGCTCTCCAGGATGGCAAGCAATGTAATCCCCATTACAACAGATCCGCTGGCTGCCAGTCTGTCTCTGAGCACAATTCAATGTGCTGATGATGACCCATGTGGATTGGGTTATCATTAGCACAGGTTATCAGATGGATTCAGATGGATTATTATCTCCCCCATGAGCCTGGCTAAACCCTGAAATTCTCAAAAGAAGCTGTTCTGTCAGTCCCACAAATAGGCACTATCCCAGTAGGGTAGTGACACAGGGCCTTCTAGGCTCTGGAACTTCCTTCCCAAGAAGGCCAGAGTGACTGCCTCTTTGCTGTTTTTCCATCCCCAAACAAAGTCTTCCTTATTTTTAGAACTGTAGGTTTTTAAAGAAAGTTATTTAGAGAGTGCATTTTAGAGGGTGCTATTTTCATAGAATCATAGAGTTGGAAGAGACCGCAAGGGCCATCCAGTTCAATTCCCTGCCATGCAGGAAATCTAAATCAAAGCATCCCCAACAGATGGCCATTTTGTTTTTATTGGACTATCTTTAACTGTTTTCATATGTTTTAAATTCTATTTTAATTTGCAGGAAAAGGTAGGTTATAAATAAAGAGGAGGACGAATAGGAGAAAGAAGAGGTAACCAAAAAGTCCGAACATACCAGCCTAATGAGCTCAGGCTTCACTGGTCATCCACCATTTGAAATCTCCCATGCTGCCCCAGATTGAGTGATGCTACACTACAGCACTGCATGCCCTTAAAAGAAAGGATAACTCACTCTTGCCAACTGTACATTTCAAAGCTGCTGCTTTGCTGTCTGTCTCCTGAAATTTAAAAGTGAAGAGGACAAACAGACTTTGTTCATGTAAGCAGATGTCTTAGGACTTTTATCGACTGTGCCTTTTAAACTGCCATAAAAATCGGATGATGCGCCTTTCACAATAGTTGGCCCTCCTCATCCACGGATTTTTTTATCCATGGATTCAACCATCCATGGATTGAAAATATTCCAAAACTATATGAATTCCAAAGAGGAAACCTTGATTTTGCCATTTTATATAAGAGACACCATTGTACTATGCCATTGTATTTAATGGGACATGAGCATCCACGGATTTTGGTATCCACAGGGAATCCTGGAACCAAACCCAGCAAATACCAAGGGCCCACTGTGCCTGTTGCACAATGCCATCTTCCTGCTCTGTTCTGGTAGCATGGTTAGCCCGCATCCTGCCATTGATGGAAAAACCTGCCAATAAGCTCTCAGTAGCAATGGTATAATACTAGTCCTGAGGTGTGGTAAACTAATCCTGTGGCAGTTCCAGGATTTCCTTTGCTATTCCAGAATAGTCTTTTTTCTCCTACTTGGATTTGTTTGTTTATTAAACCACATTCACATAACTCCAGAATTGTTTTTTTTTAAATCCAACAACAATAATAACACCACAGACACAAAAGGCACACTAGGTAGGGCATAGGGCAGGGAGGTGGGGTTAAAGATGATGGTAGAAGAGAGCATGAGGGGCCAGCAACAGTCTGATCATGCTAATAAAAGGATATATGGGAAGGAGTGCTCCCAAACTGAGATGTATGCACTTCCCTTCATTAATGTCATCTAATGTGGTATGATAAACTCTTTAGACTGGATAAAGTTACTTATTTGCAATAGGGGTTAGGGATTTTGTGGCCCTCCAGTTGCAACTCCCAGGACCTCTAGCCTGAATAGACAGTGGGAATGGCAGTTCAGCATGTGAAGTACACTTTACCACCCCATATGAGAACCAATGGATGCAGAATGGAAGAAAACAACTTCAATGGCTATTTCTTACTCCCTGGGATACTAAGACCTCACTGTGACTGACTTCTTACTCACAGTATAAGTTATCTGATCTTAATGCAACTAGCCAGTGAGTGAGGTATTACTCACTGAGCCTGTGACCAGCTAGTTGTCCAATAAAGAAAACTTAAGAGAGCAATAATATGTGCCTCTGCTCAAAAGAATTTTCAATTGAATTTAGTACGGCTTACTTTCAAGTAAATGCATATTGGACTGCAGCCTTAATGCAAACTGTTACAACTTGCAAGATAACTAATGCATATTAACTAGAAATCTTTTATTAAATATCAGTTTAACTTCATAAAAGCAGTATGTATAACAAAAGTGAAGTACTTTTGAGAGAGCTTTGTGCCTGAATTTATTTTCATGGCTCTTGGTTGCCCCACTGAAGTAGAAAAAAGGAGTTACAATGCTATCCAGAATTGCATGTTATCTAATTCCTCCCCATCATTGCTGATGCAAGAGCAGGAGTGTTAGGGAAGAAGTAGAGTATAAATAAAATGGTGATAGTGGTGGTGATGCTGATGCTGTGGTCTACAACTCCCCAAATCCCCCTTCCATCATTGTCAATGGCAATGTAGACAGCAGTGGTTCTCAAAACTATGGTCATCTGGGTGTTTTGGACTTCAGCTCCCAGAATCCCTCAGCACTGACCAAGCTGGTTGGGGTTTCTGGGAGTTGAAGACCAAAACCACTGGTTTAGAAGATTCTGGGAGCTATTGTCGAACACAATAACTTTCCCAAGCCCTATATTTTGAGTATCTCCTAGTAATTTACATCTGGCTTAGAGAACAAATATTTCATTTTTAGCTTATTTCTCTTTCTAACCAATAATAAACCACTGTGAACTTTTAAAGCTAACATATTTTAACATAAAAATTATTAAATTTATTTTAAATCAGTTGATTTAAAATAATTTAATTGCCACTGTAATAAAACAATGAGAAGCTACACTATATATCCACATACTTGGAAGTAAACCCTACTAATCTCAGTGGAATTTCTTGTGCGGAACCATGCATACAATTGCATTGTAAATAATTTCAAATCTCTTTTTCTTTACTTTATTATGATGCCCTCCAGTGGTTGAAAATTTTCTGTGCAACACTTCTTAATAATGAGAGGTACTTGAACAGAAATATTCAGGGAAAAGATTTCTGATATCTGCATATGCTGAACTGAAGCCATATTCAGTCTGCTCAGGTTACATAACTAGTCATTTTATGATCAGGCATGTAATAAAAGTAGTAATCACCACAGTCTAATTATTAAAATGTAGAATACTTTGAAGAGAATAGGAAACAAAACAATTACTTTGCATGCAAAGGGATCTTGTAACACCTTTGAGACTAAATGAAAGAAAGAATCTGGTAGCATGAGCTTTTGTAGACTTGAGCCAACATCCTTGGATGCATGTGAGGAAGTAGGCTCAAGTCTCTGAAAGGTCATGCTACCACATTCTTTCTTTCGGTTAGTCTCAAAGGTGCTAAAAGATTGCTTTGTATATATGTATAAGTATGCATAGGTTATGAATCTGTACCTGCAATACTGAATTTTAGGAGTTTATCACATGGGACAAATTTCTCTTTAATTTTGAATGAAAAGAAAGTGGGGCCAGAACGCATTCATGTGAATTTGCTAGTTCAGCAAATTTACGTGAATTTGAATTGTATTCAGACTGACTTCCCATTGCCTGAAAATAGCTTGCCATTGCCCGAAATTGTGTGTGGTAGTCTATCACACAATAACGTGAAACCCCATGATTGCGTTCGGATTGCCATTGGATTATACTTCCAATTTCCCTTGTCTGATAAACTCCTTAGCCATTATAAATACAGTAAAGGGCAAGCAGCACAAAACAACAAAAGAGGAGGCATTCTTGAAGCTGAGAGAAAAGATGGCATCATACTTCATGCCCAAATGCATCGAAGAAAGTAGGCTCGCATCTACGAAAGCTCATGCTACCAGCTTCTTTCTTTCAAGTAGTCTCAAAGGATCTCTTTGCATACAAACTCCCTTTGCATACTGATTTTCCAGGCTAACAAGGCTATGTCTTTGGATTACTTTGTAGAGCAAAAAGAGAATTTTCTTAGCCTAGATCTGCATTCCAAGAGGTGTGAGGTTTAATTAAAGCGCTAATACAAAACATAACCCTGAAATTATACCAATTCACCAGGTTTTGATAAGACAGTTTCTTGAACCGGTGGAAGAACAAGATAACAAATGAAATGTTCTTTGTAGAGCTAATAAACTCCCACCTTTCTCTGCAGTCTAAAACATTTCATGGGTATTAAAATGATGATTGTGTATAAGAAACTCAGTCAGGGATGTGTCCGTTTCAAAGGGAGGGAAAGGAAGTTATTCTTTGGAATTTCAGTACCCCACGGTTAACACAGAGTTCTGCAGGAGATTCACATCCATGCAAAATGCATATAAACTTTGGGTGATGAAAGTGAGCTGCATGTGGTCCCCAACCCAGCTTTTGCTTCTCGTTCAGCTTCCAGGATGCTGCCAAAGCTCAATTTTTATTTTATTTTTTTAGAAAAAACATTTTTTTTAAAAAAAATCAAGGAATATTTGCACTGTATATTCTGGTTTATTTATACCTTCCTTGCCTTTTCCCCAAAGCTGCTGGGCAAAATAATTTACAAAATAAATGGGAATAAAAGGGAGGGTTGGGGGGGGGGCACATATACATAAAAATATACAAAACGTTATGTTTAGAATGCAATTAATTTTTTGTTTTAAAAACATATCCTTTTTGTGAAGAACTGAAAGTTCCCATGAAAAGGCTTTCACCTGATGATGGAAAGACTTTGAGGAGGAAGCCTGGAGGAAAGGTGTTCCAGAGTGTGCAATAAGCTACTTTCCTTTCCTGCCTTCCTAACAATCTAGGGTTGCCAAGTCAGGAGCAAATCAGACCCTGAGATTTCAGGGCCCAAACCTTGATGCCTAATAATATTTGAGGGGAAAGAGAGAGTGAAAGAGTGGGCCAGGATAACCCGCTGGAGAGTCTACAGCCCAGTAACTGGCCAGGGGGCCTTTCACACTCCACAATGATAGCACTATGGTCCCACTTTAACTGCAACATGGGTTTAGAGTTGTCAGACTGAAAACTTGAGGAAACTTTAATGGTTGTATTTAAAGATATAACTGTGTTAGGCCCTTTACAGACCAGCCTGAAAGGCATAGGGGCACAGTTGGGGCGTCACGTCCAGATGGCGCATGCCCTGACTCCTCCCCCAGGATGCCATGACACCGTGCGCCGCTCCACACTCCTATTGTGCTGCCATTCCACTTTAACTACTCTGGCTGCCTCCTGCTGCATTCTGGGATTTATAGTTTAAGGAGAGGCATTTAGAATTCTCAGCCAGAGAACTCTTAATTCTCACTGAACTACAAGCCTCAGAATACAACAGGAGGCAGCCAGAGCAGTCAAAGTGGAATAGCAGCACTATAAGAGGGTAGCGCATACATTAAAACACACACTGTCAGATGTATCAAGCGCCTCAAGTTTAAATTTATTCAGTATGTTGAAGGCTCCAAGTGTGACACCTCATGGTTTATGCAGGGTGACCAGGCATCCTCCTTTTCCTGCATATCAGCCTTCTGTCCAGGAGGATTTACAGTACAGTATGTCTTCATTTTGAGCATGACTAAGAAGCATGAATTTAGATTTCTGTAAGTGTTTTTAGCCTTCCTTTGGGCACAACCTCCATTTTCCTTGAATGCCCTACATACATTTTGCAGTGCCTTGCTGTCCTCCTTTGCTGTGAGGAGGGCACCTGGTCACCCTAGGTTTACACATCTGAGGAAGGAGGCTCTGGTCAAGGAAAGCTCATGCTACCAACTTCTTTCAGTTCCTCTCAAAGGTACTACATATGTTGCAGTTTGTGAAACCTTCTGGTTTATGCATCTGAAGAAGGAGGCTCAAGTCTATGAAAGCTCATGCCATCAACCTCTCTCTTTCAATTAATCTCATACAACAGACTGATTTTCTTGACTAAGGTCCAAAACACACTGCAGAAATAATCTAGTTTGACACCACTTTAAGTGCCATGGGTCAGTACTATGGACTGCTGGGAACTGTAGTTTAGTGAGAGATAGCTCTGGGGCCACAATAAACGACAACTCCCAGGATTCTCCAGCACTGAGCCAGGGCAGTTAAAGTGGTCTCAAACTGTATTATTTCTGCAGTGTCTTTTGGACATAAGAACTTTTGAACATTAATAATAATAATATACTACATTCCCAGGATTCCCTAGCACTGAGCCAGGGCAGTTAAAGTGACCTTAAAACTGGGTTATTTCTGCAGTGTGTTTTGGCCCTCCTTTGATTGACAGAAGCCGGAACCCAAGAGGCCGGGCGTCGGTGCGAAGGGGGACCTGTTTGAGTGGGACACTTATTCCCAGGCGTCGGCGTCGCTCGGGGGACTGCTTTCTCTGCCGGACCCTCCCTGGCGCAGGATCTGAAAATGGAGAGCGACATCCTGGACGCGCTGGAGGCTCTCGGGTGAGATGGCGCCCGGGGACGGGGCTTTGCTAGGGATGGCCGCCCGCCCGCCCGCCGGCTGGGAGGGAGGGAGGCCTAGGCCCCCCTGGGCAAGGAAGCCCTTCCCCTGCCCTGGGGCTTTATGGTTTTATAACTCTGTCAAACCGGATTACTTCTGCAGTGCGGATGCAGCCAGGGAAGCGTTGTTCCCCGAACCCCAGATTTAAGGGGAATGTGTGCAAGAGAGGCAGATATTGAGGCCACAAGGGAAGAGCTTTCCAGGGCGAGAGCACACCCAGAGGGACATATATGGCATCGGGGTGTGATCTCCTCCCCGCTTCGCCCTGGAAAGATCTTCCCTTGTGGGTGGCCCCAGTATCTACACACACACACACACCCCACGATCCTTCCTCTGCCTCAGTTGCAGCCCCTACGCTTTCCTCTTAAAGGGGGGGATGTATAGATATATGTGTGTGTATAGATAGATAGATACATGTGTGTGTGTATATATATAGATATATAGATATTTGTGCGTGTGTGTGTGTGTGTGTGTTTATTTGGGTGTAATCTTATCCTTTGCCTCACTAGCAGTCACTACACATTCTTCTTAAAAGTGTGTGTGTGTTATTCTGGGTGTAATCTTATCCTCAACTTCAGTTGCAGCTCCCTATCTACACTTGATCATATCTATGGAAAGGCGGGGTATAAATAAAAATTATTATTATTATTATTATTATTACTTTCCTCTTAAATGCACACACACAGAGTATATACACACACATATACATATGCATTTGAGTGTAATCTCATCCTCTACCTCAATTGCAGCTCCCTATCTGCATTTTTCCTCTTAAATGCATATATATATATACACACACACAGCACACATACATACATACAATATGTGTGTACACACGTGTGTGTGTGTGTGTGTGTGTATTCTGAGTGTAATCTCATCCTCTGCCTCAATTCCAACCCCATCTCCATTTTCCTCTTAAATGAATACACATATGTGTATATATGCATGTGTGTGTGTATTCTGGGTATAATCTCATCCTCTGCCCCCATCTACACTTTCCTCTTAAATGCACACACACACGTGTGCAAAAGCAGTTTTGCTTTGCACTGGTTCTTAGATGACGCCACTAAAACTAATTTGCACATGTGGACCTTGTGGAAGTGCGACATGTGTAAACTGGTTTTAGCAGTTGCCTCCGAAAAGCAGTGCAAAGCAAAAGATTGCTTTTGCATCAAAATGTTTAGTAGTCAAGAACATAGTCTAAGGCCCCATACAGACAGGCCAAAATAAAGCTGCTTTGGGTCACTTTGGAGGTATGCTGTTTAAATGATGCATGTGTCCTAAGAGTCCAGAAGCCGCACCAGAGCCACACTCAGTCCTAACGACTGGGGCGCAACGTTGGTGCAGCTTCCGTACTCTTAGGATGCATGCATCATTTAAACAGCATACCTCCAAAGTGACCCAAAGCAGCTTTGTTTTGGCAGTCTGTATGGGGCCTAAGTGAGGCACCAATTTAATTCTCAAGGATATGCTGAGTGCCAGTGGTGAAGGTGGTTTTTGTGCTAGTTAGACCAATATTGATGATGGCATGTTAGTGTACTTTCTTCTTACCCTTTTGGAAATATGCATTAGTAAATAGGGCTTGAACAGGGATGGAAAAACCTTTGCTCCCTCTCTGAATATTTAAGGGCACAACTTCCTCATAACATTACTAATTCCTTAGTCTTGCTGGATGAGGAGATGGAGGCCAGAGTCTCTCCCCACTCATCTTAAAAGACATATTTTTACTTGCATAAAGAAGAAATAATTTGTTTTCTGAGATATGCTTGTTACATTTGCATCCTGCCTTCTATGCAGTGAGCTCATGGTGATCATCCCAGTTTTATTCCACACAACTAGCCTATAAAATAGAAGTGGTGACTGGCCCAAAGAAACTCAGTGAGCTTCAAGGTTCAGCAGAGATCTTCCCAGCCATAACACCTGTGTGCCACTTTGGCTCTGAAACCCGATCATCATTTAAAAACAAAAATATTTCTGGTTTCAGAAATACTATTTTTCTCACAAGCAAATTGCTGGATTTGTTAATCAGTTAATGTTCATATGATTAACAAACTAAACATTTAAAAATGGGCAAACAACCATTATTATTCACAGCCAAATAACTCATGCAGTTTCTTCAGTATACAATAACATGCATTAGCAAAGAAATTTCACATTTTTCTATGTTTAACAGTTTCTGTACTTCATAGATAATGTATTTTTTTCTCATTAGATACAAAGGACTTCTTCTGGATGAAGATGCCCTTAATAAAGCAGCAGAAAGTGGTTTGGCTTCCCAAGATTTCTGTGAGCTTTGTGTTTGGTTAAGTTCTCAGATACAGCCATTGTGTAATCTGGAAGAAAGCATCTCCTCAACAAATGGTATTTCTATACAGTTTTGATATGAATCTGTAGGAATCTTGTTTGTGTTGGTTATTTCAAAGGGGGGGGGGTGTTTGTAGGAAAAACTTGTTGATATATTGTAGTGCTCTTGACATGACACATGCAATAATAAAGGAGTGATCTGAATAAATTCATTAAGAGGGAAAATAGCCTTGTTTTGTGACTTTATTTTAGGAATTTAAATTGAATCTGTGCCTAAAGAAAGAAATTCAGAGGTTACTGGTGTTCTTTTTTCACATGAACAACTCAGTATGAACCTAAAATCTTGAACCTGAACCAGAATTAAACTCCTTAAAATAGAAACCCATTGTATACATGATCGAAAGCACAGGAAGATCTTTTGCAAGTGATGAAGGAAAGCTTGCTTTCTCCATTGGTAGGTGGGCAGGCAAAAGCAGCTTGAAAAAAATAACTTCCAACCATGCAGAATCTGGGATTCAGGTAGTTGTAGTGCAAAATTGGTTGCCTATTCGCTTCCGGGCCCAATATAAGGCATTGGTTATTACCTATAAAGCCCTAAATGGCTTGGGTCCAGGTTACCTAAAGGATCGCCTCTCCCCGTACATTCCGCCTCGCACCCTCAGGACATCTGGGCAGCAGCTACTGAAGGTGCCTGGGGCTAGATTGTCCTCCACCACAAGGAGGACATTTTCCACTGCTGCCCCAGCCCTTTGGAATACGCTGCCCACTGAGCTCCGCTCGACTACCACCCTGGCCCAATTCAGGAAGGATTTGAAGACCTTCCTGTTCCAACAGGCATTCCCCGATTAAAAATCCTGTGGGCCTCCCTACTCTTTCGTGGCCAAGAGGAAGGGCTTTGGGGCTTTTAGCCTGTGTTTTTTATTATTGTTTATATGTGATGTATTTTGGATTTTATTGTATGTATTGTTGTTTTAAATTTTATACTGTAAGCCGCCCTGATTGAAGGAAGGTGCGGGATATAAATAAAAACTTTATTATTTATTATTATTATTTAAAATGTAATTTTCCCATGTACAGTTCAGCCTTGCTTTACATGGGGGATCCGTTATGGATTCCCCCGCATAAAGCAAATTCTGCGAATGCTCGAGCCCCATTTAAATGAATGGGGCTCGTGCATGTGGCGGCGTGGTGGCATGCACGCGCCATAGGCGCAAACCCCATTAGTCCCTATGGGACGCACCACCCCTTCCTCCCCACGTGACTTTTAGTGTATGACGTGGGCACACTGTAGTTCTGAGCAAAAGAAATGATTGGATTCAGACTTAATGACGTTTAGAATAGAAAAAGATTGGGGAAAAGTAGGGTATCCAAAATATTTCTTGTTCCAATCTATTTCAGATAGTTTTGTTATGGTCCTTCATTAGGGAAATATGTAATATATAACTGTGGTAGTGCTTGAGTTGGCTCTAAATTCTAGTATCATTAGATGAAGGAAAGTTTCTTTCTCTGTGCTTTCCAGTTAACTGCACAGTCATTTAAACCTATATCTTAGCCTCTTTTTTCTGAAGCTCCAGATATTTCAGTGTTTCCCCTTTAGGGTAACACTAAGCCCCACCACATACACACACCCCAGTCTTGACACTATTTACTGATGCATTCGTTTTTGAGACTCTCAGCTATGTTTTCTCCAAATACTGCTTTCTTGCAGATGTTATTCCTGTGTTAAAATTGCTGCCCTTTAGTGATTATTATAAAGCTTTCATATTAAGTAGAGCAGATCTGAATTGAGATAGTTATGTGTGGGTTGCAGGTGATCGTGTTGCAAGCTTTGTCATACAGAGTAATTCTCTTTACCATTGTTCTGTTTCATGTTCTGCAATGCTGACAATTCTGAAGCTGGTGTTCCATTTTTTTATAGTTTAAAATGAAAAACACATAGAGTAAAAATGTGAAGGAAAACAAAAAGCTAAAATTGAGAAGTGAATTATCAGTTTCATCTTATTCTCATCTTGCAATGGTAATGAAGGCAGAGACTGACAGTTTTATTGTCTGAAATTAAAACACCATGCATCAGTTTGCTCTAGCACCTGTGTCTGCACTTCAGATTGGGCAGTATGGAGTGAAATTTTTCCTTTGCAGCCAGTCCCCTGATGTTTTGGGAGATCTAGCTAAGAAAAAAAGAGGTGGATAAAGTTTCTCAAGGAAAACTATCCCTTCTGAAGTAGGAGATGCACTGGACAGAAACTATACATTATGTAATTAGACTCTTAAGTCTGCCTGTTATTTTGTTATCATAACAGAGAACATTTTGTTATTATTTTAATCATTATCTGGAAGCAACCTAGCTTGGTTTTATCTGTTATGGCCAAAACTATTCTAAATGTGGCTCTGTCTCTGATGTATATAACATTATTATGCTTTCTTTTCTTTGTTATTAGCTGACAGGGGCCCTAAACAAATCTCTGTGTTTGCCTTTATTGAGACAGGGCTGTGGAGTCATAGTCAGTAGAAATGTACCAACTCTGGCTCTGACTTCA
This sequence comes from Sceloporus undulatus, assembly GCF_019175285.1. Lineage (NCBI taxonomy): Eukaryota > Metazoa > Chordata > Lepidosauria > Squamata > Phrynosomatidae > Sceloporus > Sceloporus undulatus. The sequence continues at coordinate 324,940,828 of NC_056522.1, read as the reverse complement.
AAATTAAAACTTATAATGTTAAATGCCTAATTTGTTTCATATTTACTTTGCTAGGATTTTAGGAAAGATTTTTTTTTTGTTTAGAAATTTTAATCAAATATATTTATGCTCTGTCGATCTATGTAGTCTGATAATTTACATGGTGGCTGTGAAAATATCTTGTGCTACCATTTTACTACAGAAAATTTGTTATTACTAATTTAATAGATGTTTGCCATTTATGAAAGAGTTGGAATTAGTGTTTGAGTCAAAGATCTGGCATACTGACACCACAGCCCTGCACATGCACGCATATACATATAAACTGAAAGTCATTCTGTCCTTTGGGTATGCTGGCTATTCTGAAAGATGTGGCATTAATGAATAAAAATAATACATTTAAAACTTATATGTAATTTCCTCAGGCTGTATTGATAGTATTGAATCTGAAATACATTGCATTAATGCTGCTATCATGTTCAAGGTTACTCTTTGAAAGTTATCTGAGCTGGTTACCAAATCATTTTTTCAAGTTAATTCCTGCAGATGGATTTGAGAGTTTTACACACACACACACACTATATATATTTTCCCCTCTGTTCTGTTCAAGGTAGTGAAGATGTTGAAAGTTTACAGCTCGAGTTGAGCGGCTTTTTAAAAGAACTGGCTTGTCCATATTCCACACTCATATCTGGAGAAATTAAAGACCGGTTAAAAAAGAAAGAAGATTGTCTTAAAGTTCTATGTAAGTTACACATTATTTATTTCTTCAGTATTTAATGTATTGTTCAACTTAGCTTTCTAGGGAAAGAAGATGACCACTCCTTCTGGTACAATGGGTATACATCCAATTTTATACAAATAACAACTGGTTCAATATAATATTTTAAGCCAGGCTGCAGTGGCTAAAACTGTTGAATAAAAGGGGGCCAAGTAGATACTAGCCTGCATTGTGTAGCAGGTTGAGCATTAGCCTATGACTCTGGAGACCAGGATTCGATTTCCTGCTCAGCCATAGAAACCCACTAGGTGACTCTAGGTGAGTCACGTGCTCCCAGCCTCAGAAAACACTCACCTTAGGGTTGCCATAAGTCACAGGGCTGAGTCCCACAATTAACTTTTCCGCAATCATGCTTGTGCATTCCTAAAAATGTGGAAAATTATTTTTGTCATTTACATTGTTTGGAATCACCTGGCCATTGGTCCTGTACCTGTAGCTTAAGGACAAGCATGCCATTATGTGATTTGGTGGTTTTTTTTAAGATGCAAAGGCAGTCCTATAAATGCCATTCCCCAAGTGACACCAGAGAAGTTTATTTAGATTAACTCATTAATAATTTCCTCTAAAGGGCGGGGGTGGGGGACAAATGGAAATAATTCCAGAAATAGGGATCTTACAAAGTCATTTATATTCCATTCTAAAAAGCAAGTTGAAGCAAGAAATATTTAAAATACATTTTTGTAGTTAGTTCATTGTTTAAAACACCTTTGGTCAAAAAAATGCCCTTACGTCTAAATTTTTTGTTTGTTTGTTTCATCCCTGTCTTAATTTATACATTAAACTGTCTGGTCAGACTGTTAGTTAATGTATTTGCTGAAACACACATATCCAATTCAAGTATTTATCTACTTCTTTTTTCCCCACACTCTCTAGTATTTTTAAGCACAGAACTTCAGGCTTTGCAGATTACACAGTTCAAGCAACATAAAGGTTCTCATTTGATAAAGAATAATGAAATCCACCAAGAAATCCAAAAGATCTGTGATGTCTTGAATATATCAAAGTCATCTTCTTCTTCGGATGTTCATCCTCTCCCAGTAATATTAAGCAATATAGAATCAAAGGTACATTCTGTTTTCTGTATTTGAATACTTTAGTTTTTAATATAGTCCATTAGATATTTACAACAGTTAGCCTAATTGCTGTGGAATGTTATGCAGTTTTGTTAAAATGGAAAGTGTTGCAGTTTCTAGGGGTGCCTGTAAGCATAAAGGTCAAAGTGTGAAAGCTTTGCACACCAGATGGCCACACTTTCGTGTTGTGGATATTGGGGATAAGATCCCTCTTATTGTGTTGTGAGTGTGAACCATTTATAAACAGCCACTTAAGTCACCCTAACTATGCAGGAGCTCAGAAAGAAACCTCCCTGACTGTAGCAACTCTTGCTTCTGACAGCTACTACAGTCATCCTTGGAGGGTTCCTTTTCCCTGCCTTGCAGTGCAGCAGCTCACTTGCTTGGCCTCTGGTAGTGTTTGGTTCCTTTTTGCAGCAGCAACATCATCATCATCATCATCATCATCATCATCATCATCATCATTTAGAGAAATAAAGGAAGTGTTCTATTGCTGGTGGAACCAGACCTAAATCAGGCCATGTCATTGTGCTCTTTCCTGTACATGGGGACCGACAGGAGAGCTGGATCAGTACAGAAATTTGGGGATCGTTGTGGCTGCATGTCTATTAATTGGAACTTTGCCATTCATAAGACTATACTGGAAAGAGGTCCAGTCTTTGGTGGGTCTTTTCTCCTTTAGTCTAACCACCCAAATATATGGGAGATTGTGCTAAAGTAATGCAGAACCTTTGGGGATTTTTGGTTAAGCTATGTCTGTGTTTCTTTCTTTTTCTTTTTCCAGCTTAAGGGCATTTTGTCAAAAGTTCCAAATACTCACGTGGGTAAACCCTTGCTAAAAGAGCCTTTAAATCAAGATCAAATGGTAAAAAGTCTCTTTTATCATTTACATATGTGCAAAATTTTCTGTTGCAATTATGTTTGTTTCTCTCTTTAGTTAATGCAAAACTGAATGCACTTTTCAAGAGTATATTTCAAAATTTGATTGTTTGTTCATTTTAAAAATTTTTTGTAGCATTGACTGTTAAAAGTGTTTAGTCTGTTTTAAATTATTCCTGTATTCTGTACTATTATGAAACTGTTTTGTTCTCTGATGCTGCAGGAAAAATTGGAAAAAATTAATGACGCTCTTCTCAGTGAATATGAATGCCGGCGTCGTATGTTAATGAAGCGTTTAGATGTCACTGTACAGTCTTTTGGATGGTCTGACAGAGCAAAGGTAAACACATTTACCCTTTTTCAATGGAGTCACTTGTGGTTCTCCAAGCATTTTAGTCCCAAGATACAGTCGCTAAATAAAGGACCTTAGAATTGTACAAAACAAAGAGAAACACAGCTGCTGGTTCTCCTCTACATTCATTGGTACAATTAGCCCTACTGTGTAAATTCCTAGATCAGACTAGATTACATGCCTCTGGATATTTAGGGTCCACTGAATCATTTTAAACTAAACATCCAAGGAGGAGTGGAAGCAGGAGCCCACCACCTTCTTTATGCATTTCTATCACCTTCAAGATTCTGTATAAGAAACCCTAGTCTATCTATCAAGGCTCTCAACCTATTTGGAAACAGTTGCAAAATAGAGTTCTGAGTTACATACCAGTAGTCTTCATGGATGGCTTTTTCCTTCATAAGATCAGCCTTCATAGAGTACAGTCAGCCCTCCTTATACGCGGATTTGCCATCCGCGGATTTGAGCATCCACGGATGGCAAATTGGGAAATTGAAATGGCGGCGGCGGGCACGCGCACCGCCATTGGGGCAATTTCCTTCTCTCCCTCCCCTCCCTCGCTTCCCTCCTCCCTCCCTTCCCTCCCTGCCTCCCTCCCTTCCCTTCCCTCCCCTTACTCCTGTCTCTCTCGGGCAGCGGCTTGGCCTCGCCACCGCTGCTGCGGGGAAGCCGGGTGGCAGCGGCGGCGGAGGCCAAGCCTCGGTTCCCTCCACCACCGAGAAAAGCGCGCGATGGTGGTGCTGGGCCTCTTGGCCCTCAACGAATCGCCACCGGGCCTTTCCTGCGGTGGCGGCGAGGAAGGAGGGCTGCCGCGCCGGAGGCCTTCAAGGCCTCCCGCGCCGGCATCCGGCCTCCTCCAGGCCTCTGAAGCTGTGGAAGGGCGGATACCGGTGCTGGAGCCAAGAGGCCCCAGCACGACACCCCCCTCCGTGGCCGCGGAGGCCTGGAGAGGCCGGGGTGCGGCGCTGGAGGCCTTGAAGGCCTCTGGCGCTGCTGCACTCGCGCCGCCTCTTCGAAAAAGGCGCGGAGGTGGGGAAGAAGGAGCGCGGGAGGGCAGCAGCACCAGAGGCCTTCAGGCAGGCCGGCGCCAGCACCTGGCCTCCTCCAGGCCTCCGCGGCCACAGAAGGGCCGGGTGTTGGTGCTGGGGCCTCTTGGCCTCCAGCACCGCTATCCGGCCCTTCCACAGCCACAGAGGCCTGGAGGAGGCTGGATTCCGGCGCGGGAGGCCTTGAAGGCCTCCGGCGCAGCAGCCCTACTTCCTCGCCGCCACTGCAGGAAAGGCCCGGTGGCGATGCTGTTGGGGGCCAAGAGGCCTCCAGCACCGCCATCACACGCTTTCTCGGTGGTGGCGAGGAAACCGAGGCTTGGCCTCCGCCGCCGCCGCTGCCACCCGGCTTCCCCCGCAGCGGCGGAGGCCAAGCCGCTGCCACGAGAGAGACAGGTAAGTAAGGGGAAGGGAAGGGAGAGAGGCAGGGAGGGAAGGGAGAGAGGCAGGGAGGGAAGGGAGGAGGGAAGCGAGGGAGGGGAGAGAGAAGGAAGTTTTGTCCCAATGGCGGCGCACGTGCGGGGGGGGGTCCAGAATGGATCCCCTGCGTATAGCAATGACCCACTGTACATGGGCTAGCATACTCCCTCTCTTTTGACATTTCATTTACTGCTAGATCATTAGAAAATAGCTCCTGTTTTCTGCTGAAGGTCTTAATGTACATTTTGAAAGCATTTTCAGCATTTTAAGACAATGACTGTTAGATACACATACTGATTTGAAAAAGGTAGATAGATTTACTGATTTTGCAGCTGTATGCAACTGAAATTTCTTTGAAGTTACTTCTCATGACTCTTGTTAGCTTACTTGTTTAGCACCCAAGAGCTTTAAAAAAACAAATATATAACAAACAAAATCAGGTGTACTGATTTTGCAGGTGTATGCAACTGCAATTCTTTGAAGTTACAGGGTGCCTGCGTTTTACGCTGGCGCGCCATACACAGCTTTCAGCATATGCTGAAAGCCACAGTGGAAGAGCCCGACCCCCCCCCCCCTGGAAGAAGTAATGGGGCACTGCTACACCATTGTGTCATCATGGGCTCCTGCACCATTGTGCCGTTACTTCCAATGGGGCTCCAGCATGTGTGGAATTCCCCTTACATGGAGGGATACGAAATGGATCCCCGCGTAAGGGGAGGCCACACTGTACTTCTGGTGAACTTTTGTTAGCTTGCTGCTTTTTCCAGGGGCTTTAAAAAACAAACTGGTTGCGTATATTCTTCACTTTACCTCTGAATTCTGTCTTATCTGTTCTGTGGGATTAATACAGTGGTTTTTTTTTTTAGACTTTCTGCCAGCTGTACCTTTGCAGCTAAGTCCTTACAAGCTGTTGATCAGAAAAATATTAACTAGCAACATTTTTGTCATAAATTACAATGTAGTGTAGTGCAGTAATTTAAAGCTGCTCACTACTGCTAATGAGTTAGTATTGCTCAAACTTTAAAGATGTCTAATCATTTCTTTTTAGGTGAGAACAGATGATATTGCAAGGATTTATCAACCCAAACGTTATGGACTCTCTTCTAAATCATCTGTCTCAGTAGCTCATCTTTTAGCTGCTCGGGAAGACTTATCAAAGATCATAAGAACAAGCAGTGGATCTTCACGTGAAAAGACTATGTGTGCTATTAATAAGGTACACTTTCCTTTAATTCAGGAATGGGAAAATTGCAGCCCTTGGGCCACATGTGGCCCCCAGGTCCTCCCAGATATATATCTCCAGAATGCCCCTTAATGCACTCTAGTGGGTGTGGGGGTGCATTTCCACTATGTTTGGCAGCCCCTGGGCTCACCCAAGGGACAAAAACATTTTTTTGCATTTTTTAAAAAAGAGTTTTGTTCCAGAGTGCCCCAAATTGTCAACTAAGAGGTGAGGAACACATTTCTACCACATTTTGTGGGCTCCCTGGGGCAGTTATGCCAAGGAGAGGCCTTTTTTGATACAGGAAGTGAATGTTAAAAAGGCCTTTACTAGACCTATGTTGGCCCCAGGTGATCATGGTGATAATACCCCCCCCTATACACACACACACACGCACACACACACACACTGGGGGAGCAGATGCTGTTGAGAGGTACGGCCCACCAACGTTTCCTCGGGGATCAATGCACCCCCTAGCCTAAACAAATAGCAGCTGGGCCAGGCCATATGAACACTTCTGTAATATTTCTAATGTGCTTGATAATTTTCTGTATACTCATCTTGGCAATCCAATGGGATATATTACAATAATTTAACTAGTGGGGCCAGGTTGGGTGTTGAGTTCCCTTGAACACTTCGGAGATGGTTGTGATACTGTAACAGTGAATTAGTAAGTCATACAGTGAAACATATCCTTACATAATTTTTTAGGCTTGTCTTCACCAGCTCTTCTTGTTGTCTGAGGGCTGTGGTTAATTGTAGAATGTCTCGTTGAGGCCCTAGTGCAGAACCAATGTGTGTATTGTGAAATACTCTTGGAATTTTAAGTGGTTTTTGAAGAATGTTTCAACCAGAAGTGTAAAAAAAGATTGGGCTGGTTTGAGGACAGATACTAAGATGGGGAAAATACACCACCAGAAAAGTATTCAGTACATTTTAAAACAAGCAAGAAGACAAACTTTTAAGAAACCCAACTGTCAGAGAATGACATTGCTCTAAGATTCAAAGGCAAGCCTTTGCCCATAAATAATGGGTGTGTAGATTTCTACTCGGTCTGCTTTTTTTGTCCAATCCTGAGTATAATATGACACAACCCTCATTGTATGATGCTATGGGAAACTTTACTATGAATGAATGGCCACCATAGCTGGGCACACAGCCAACACAGGAAGTTTGCTGGAAGCTCAATCTTGCCAGCAGTATTTGCATAGAAGGATGATAATGTGGGATTAGAAAGGAGCCTCCCTCCCTCCCTCTGCACGTGTGTATGTATGCATGAGTGCATGTATGTGCAGGGTTTTCAAAGACCATCATATCTGCTGTATTCACTTATTCCTCTGGTGCTGTGCATGTATACAAAATGGCTACCGTTTATTCCTCAAACGTTAAATGTATGCATGTTTCTAGCCATCATAGATATAGTAAATGGACTGGGCTGCCAGGGTTTCCTTTTCATGTACAAGGGCCTTATCACATGCAGTTGTCAAGAGTCAGTGTCCTAAACCACTGATTATTTAGTAGTCATTCTCGTTGGCCTGTCTTAAAGCTCAGAAGGAAATGCTTTACCAGATTATATTTCCTCCTTTTTTTCAGGTCTTGATGGGAAGGGTACCAGATCGTGGAGGGAGACCGACTGAAATTGAACCACCTCCTCCTGAAATGCCCCCATGGCAAAAGAGACAAGATGGTGGTGGTCGAGGAGGAGGAAGAGGGGGCTGGGGGGGAGGAGGAGGTGGCAGGGGAGGAGGTAGGGGAGGTGGTGGTGGTTGGGGGGGAGGGGGAGGGGGAGGGGGCTGGGGAGGTGGTGGTGGTGGTAGGGGAGGAGGTGGTGGCGGTGGTGGCTGGAGAGGTAGTGGTGGTGGTTTCCAAGGGAGGGGTGATTACAGTGGCCGAGGTGGATATGGAGAATCATATGGTGGAAGGGGAGGAGGAGGATACAGAAGGTATTAATACAATCAGTAGATTTATACAGACTGCTTACTATGAGCAGAAGACCCAGAATAAATTATAGATGGCTAAGCAGCATGATATCTCAACTACCTTGATCCTCCTTAGTGATGAATTATTCTAACTCACTTCACCATAGAGCCCTTTGCACATGATTTCCAGCACAGATGTGTTTCCCATTTATGAAAGTGCATGTACATATGTGCATTTATCACACCATTTATCACACCATGGTAATTTCTGTGTGATTGGAAACCATGAAATGTGGAGAGTTGCCACATTGTGAATATGCAACAAAATAAACACATATGGCCGTGGCACTTTGGATACTGAGCCCATATGTATGTGCTGTTTTTCTCTGCAGAAAATATGTAGAAAATGTGTCGTGTGAAAGGGCTCTATTTGTTTGATCAAGTGAAAACCTGTTAAATACGCTATTCTTATTTTTGACACTGTTTGGGGCATCTAGGTTTGTTGTTTTTTTTAAATCAGCTTCAGAAATATGAAAATTGAGCCTGTTCAGACTTCAGTGATTGCCTTTTAGAAAGAATATAGCAATTATGGAGAATGATGTAACATGTGCTTCTTATTAAAAATAGAACTACTCCCCCATGTTCTAGGGGATAGTCCACATTTCTGAAGAGGCTAGGAGGAGGTGGAGTGTTTCCAACTTCCCATCCCAGCTTTCTTCCCTACTTGGAACTGGAGGGAGACAGGGATGGCTATGAAACTCCTAGGTTTTCCTGTCCATCTATGTAGTTTTAAATTAAGGAGGAAAAGGCTTCCCTCATCCAGTTGTGCCCAAAAGCGATGCCACACTTGCCATTGTAATCATAATTGCTGAAGTCTGATGATAACCAGTCCTGATAAATAGAATGTCTGATCATCATCCATTTCATAAAAAATTACTCCCAAGATTCTGTGCTAGAATTTGTGAGTGTAACTCAACTAGGTAGTGGGTACGTGTGTGGGTGTCTGAGTGAGTGAGTGAGTGAGTGAGTGAGTGAGTGTGTGTAACTTTAATGGACCGAACTAGCTATTTAGATGACAGGATTATTGGTTTGAAACAACTGAGTAATGTCACACCCCTCCCCATCTAATTCTGTATTTACAATGATGAGTAACTGTTGCGCTCCAGATTTTTTTTGTTTGAAACGTCTGTCTACTCTAACCAGGAGAGCTAATGGTGAGAGATCATGAGATTTGCTGTCCAAAGCTACCTGCCTGGCCCTGACTTACAACATCATGTTTTTTCAAAGTTAGGATTTCATAGCTGTATTTTCCACAGTGAGTGTGGCGTTGTCTGCTGCTGTACATAATAGGAAGAATTGAACCAGAGCATTGGCCAGCTGCAGGAACATCTTGCAACAGTTGTGAGGTACAGCCAAAGCTGTGGATTCTTTGGCACATCTATGTTCAAAACAAAGAGCCCTTATTTCCACTGGCCTTTCCTCCTTTGGATTAAGGCAGGAGGGGGGAGCATTGAGTTCAGTTGCATAGGAGCAGGTAGAGCTGTCAGACAGTAGAGTGATGCACTGCCCAGCTTTTATTTCATCTGAATTCTGTGTGGGAGAAAGGAAACATTGTATGCAGGCATGCCAGGCACTTTTAGTCAGCAGAGTTCAATGGGACATGCCCCTGCCTCAGGAAGGACCATGTAGTAAATATCAGACAAAAGTAGATGGAGCATGTTTAAGGTAGATGGGGCATGCCTATAGGTAGAAAGGGGGGGGCAACTTTAAGGTGGATGAAGCATGCCTATAGATAGATGGAGCATCTTTAAGTAGTGGAGAATCCAAGGGTATGCTCTGCATACCAGGCTTTTCTGAAGGTAAAGACCAGTTTTTGCTTGATGGGCCAGAAGGACTAGTGGCTACAACATGTTTGGCTTGACCATGAAGACCAGGAAAATATAAAACCCTGCTTACTATATAAGTGAAACAAGGTCAGGAAATATATAATAAAGCAAACTGACATTTAATCTCAATTGCCCCAGCATCAGTTACTTTTATCAGGCTCCATTTTCTATTACATTTCCTCACCTGGGAAAAGAAATTTTCTTCTGTCTCACAGACAGATGTATGTACACATATATCCTAATCACGAATTTTAACTAATGGAGTGAATAGAGGATTATTATGTTTTAGTTAGTCGTATATGGTTTCCCCACCCAGACATACTAGTCAAGACCTTACATTGGTTTTTAAATGGTTAATTTTTTTAAAAAAAAAAATGCTCGTCCCAGATTGGAGGATACTTGAGACAAAGTTAAATATGGCCAACTGGTATTTTGTCAGCCTCTAAGAATGCAATAAATTAATCTTTGTTTTTTGAGCATTTCTATACATTTTTGTATGGTTTTTGACTGAATAGTATGTTTTGTAACACTTGAATTTTATGTAAATAGATTGTGCTGAGATCGGTTCAGTTTTATGTTTTCTTTTAAGTGTTTCTATGAATGGAGCATCTGTGGAAAATCTGATTTTTGATGGATGTGTGGAGAATATTTTATGTTTAAGTAGGTTGTCTACATGTGTGAGTACTGAAAAATAAAGTATGGAGAAGTTGTTATCATTTGTAGCTTTTTTGCATATTGACTACCACTAGTGTATGCGTTATATGCATATTTCTTTAGATGACACACCACAAATTACTGAGCGGGAGGGAGCAGCAGGACTGTAGAGTGACTTGTTCAGTAATTGCTGTTGTCCACCTTCATGTCATTTCCATCTTATGGCAACCTATGGCAAACCTATCACAAGTTTAGGAATCCAAAAAAAAAATAAAATAAAAAAAAAACCATTCAGGGGTAGCCGTGTTGGCCATAGACCAAATCAAAAATCCACCAAACAATGATACCTTTATTGGGACAACCAAAATGCACAATTACATGTTGCAAACTTTCGGAGCTCCATTGGCTTCATCAGGCAAGGTAGGTGTTGAAAACCATTCAGGGGGAAAAATGAAGATGTTAGTCCTAGGCCTGCATCTTTTTTGTTTTGGAAATGGATGTTAAATTTCCAATCTCCCAGTGACCACATGGCCAGAAGGAGGAGGTGCCAGGCTGCAAGTAATTCTCCTTCATACCATCTGGACTGAGAACAAAAAACAGCAAAATGCAGGCCCATGACTAACATCTTCAATTTTTCCCCTCCTGTATGGTTTTTAACACCTTGCCTGATGAAGAAGCCAGTGGAGCTACAAAAGCTTGCAACATGTAATTGTGCTTTTTGATTGGTCCAATAAATGTATCATTGGCAGATTTTTGACTGTCACAGGTTTGTTCAGAGCGCTTTCTCCTTTGCCTTCCAGTGTGGCTGAGAGAGTGTGACTTGTCCAAGGTCACCCACTGGGTTTCCATGGACAAGCAGGGATTCATACCCTGGTTTTTTGTGGGTTTTTCAGGCTATGTGGCCATGTTCTAGCCCAAAAAACCCACAAAAAACTATGGATGCCAGCTATGAAAGCCTTCAACTTCACATTCATACCATAGTCTCCAGAGTTTTAGTCCAACTCTGGAACCACTATACCACACTAGCTACTAATATTTTTTGTTGTCAATAGTCCCTGGTCTTGTTCCTAATCGTTCTTGCTTCATAATAGTTCAAGGTAGCAAGTTATATGACTTCTCTCTAGAGTTGGAAGTTATACATTTGCTAAAAGTTTTGTTTAGGGTGTTTGCTAAACATGACAGGGGTAAAGAATGGGTGGAAATGCACATGGAGTAAAAATGCCAGCATTTATTTTGGGAAAGAACCCGTATTAAAGACAGCTATCATAGAAATAAATTTAGACTAGGAAATTAATGAAAGCTTGGTGGTTTGAACTCCATGTCTCAGGCAAAGCAATCTTACTGTAAGATGAACATGGGACAGTCTGTGACAGAAACTAGTTCATGTTAGCTGCAGCAGAACATGGTCTGTAGCTTTTTATTTCCCTGCTGATTTATTTTCCTACCTATTGGTTATACAGTGGACCCTTGTTATATGCTGGGGTTCCAAGATTCCCCGTGGATAACAAAATCTATGGATGCTCAAGTCTCATTAAATATAATGGCATAGCAAAATTGTGTCCCTTATACAAAATGGAAAATCAAGGTTTAATATTTGAAATTTATACTTTTTTGAACATTTTCAAACTGGATGCTTGAATCAGTGTATAAAAAATCCATGTATAAGAAGGGCCGACTGTAATAGATGGAAAATAACTAGCAAAGCGATATGTAGATTTTAGGAGAGGTGTAGATTTTCCTGCATAATGAGGACATAGTCAAGGAATGAAGGATAACTGGATCCAAAATCTTGTCTCAAGAGCGCTCATGTTAATTCTCCTTACTCTACCAGAGCACAGGTAGAGGTACACTTACCAATATATTTCAGCTATCTTCTGGCAGTGAAAAGGACAAGTGAGCTATATCCTGGAACAGCCAATGGTCATAGAATTCTACCCTAAATTTTCCGCAGGAGGAAGGGACACTGCCATATTTCATCTGAAACCCAGTTTCACTTGAAGCTACCTTCTACACATTCTTCACTGCATGTATGTCAAACTTAGCATAATAAATGCCAGTTGCCACCACATGGGGGCACTTCCATTAAGAAATACTCTTGCCTGCAACTGTTCAAGGGTAAGGGGGTGAATCTTGAAAATAAGTACAAAATTGAACAGATCAGTTATCTCCATGCTAACACAAGTTGAGTCTTCCTTATCTGGAATTCTGAACCCTTAAGTATTTCAAAACCCAACACTTTTTTCATGGGTAGTTGAGATAGTAACACTTGCTTTCTAATGGTTCATTATACACAAAGTTTGTTTCTTGCACAAAAATATTGCATAACATTACCTGATTATGTATATGAGGCGTATATGGAATATAAATGAATTTCATGTTTAGACTGGGTCTCCTCTCCAAGATATGTCATTATGTATGTATATGCAAATACAATATATTCTGAAAAAAATATAAAATCCAAAACACTTCTGGTCCCAAGCACTTGGGATAATGGAGATTCCACCTGTACTCAGCGGTGAAAGTCTTTGGGTATTCTTTATCAACAACTTAAGACTACTAAACACAGACACTCAGAGAGGCAAAAAAGGCATTACTGTAATTAAATTTTAATAAATATCATTAAATGGACATTAGCCACCTTTTACAGCCTGCACATTTAAAAGTCAGTATCTTTGCTTGTCACAGTTTTACCGATATCTTTGTCAGGTGAAAGCAGATTTCAAGAAAAGACAAAAAACCTACAATTTCTATTGCAACATCACATTCTTAATTTATTTTATAATTTTTATGTACTAATTTGTTCAAACTATAGTAAGTATGAGATAGCTACCATCGGTATAAGATAAAAAGACTGATAACTGTAAGGATGTGATGTTTCGGTGTATGTGTTTTGCAAGGAATGCGGAGAAGGATGTATCCATCATGCTGATATCACCCTGCTGACTGCTTGCAAACTGTTTTCAAAAGGTTAGGAACAATTGCTATAAATATGCATAATGTGATGGCTTGAGCAACAGCAAACATAATGGCTGATACTGAAGATGATGCCTCACTTCATCATGCAAACAGTATAAAAACTATTCATGAACCCACACATGCATCACCTTGGGTAGGAAAAGAAACGACTGATTTGGTTGTACATGGGACTGGGAAAATAAACCTACTCCAGATTACTGAAAAATAAATCTGTTGAGTTTCATGGCCATGTATCTGTCCACAGAATCGACCATACAGCTACATAGGAAAGCACGCAAAAAGTTATTTTGGCTCAAATGAAAAATAAAAAAAGTAAAAATTGTATTGTCAAGAGTTCATAGGTGTTAATTATTACTCCTAAACTGGTGAATAAAAATATTCTTCTATGTTGTAATAATGCTTTTCACTTGACACCACTTATATTGTCCCAGAGAGCAAGAAACAGGACTGAATAAGGAACTGGTTCTGGTGAATACCTGACATACCCCAAACAGCAATGCACCTTTTAACAAAGCTCCCTGAGCTCCCACTGAAAACTTATTACTTCACTCCTTCTCTTAATCAAGGAAACTACTAACCAGAACTGTACAGGTTAGTGTTAGTACACTGAATTTTGTTCTGAAATTAATAAATCAGATCCTTCTGGTTAATTCTTGTTAACAATATGCCAATACCTTTGAACTGAATAAAATGTCCACAGTCTTCAAGTGCTCTACATGTTGCTCATACAGATCTGATCTAGTTGACAGAAACATGTCTGCGATTGCTAAGAAAGAGTACGATCAAGTGCACTAGGTGTAACTGGGAAAATGAACTACCGGTGACAGCACACTGTCCCCAGGGACACTCCTAAGCTGTATGAACTCCTTCAGGGAAAGTCTTACCTAGTATGAACATCTTCGAAGGAAAAATTTTCATGAAAGTATTTGTCCTAAATCTAGAGAGGAGGAGGGTGTTTCTTGATTGTTGTGATTTGGTAACTCCTGCAGCTACTAACTCAATGGTTCCCAAACGGGTGGGACTCCCAGGGAGGGTATGAGACTTGCTGACCCCTACTCCCTCTAGTCCTCCTCCCACTCCAACCTTTTCTGTCCTGGAGGGGGAAGAGAAAGGCAAGGAGGCTGCTTGGAGCAGCAGTCTCTGCCTGAGGGAAGACAAAGAGCAGAGCAGTGAAACACGCTGGATCCTGGCCTCTGGCAGGGCCCATCCTGAGCCGCCGCTGCTGCTTTCCCAACCCATCCCATCACTGCCCCAGTTCTTGGAACAAGATGCTGCTGCATGGATATATTCCTGTATATTCATGAATATACATGAATGTGCGAATGAAAATATGCACGCTAAAAATATTTTTATACCTATATTATGTTGGGGGAGGGCACGATGTCCACAAAGGGGGTCACAAGGGAAAAATGTTTGAGAAATACTGTTAACTCACTCTGAGGCACTTCCATTCAGGAATTCCAAGGCATCACTATGAGCCTTATCACATTACAAAAGTAAGACGAGAGGCAATGCGATAGAAGCGGCTTTCAGTTTACATCTTCACATGCCCTAGAAGCACGGCCTGTTCTGTTTCCAACTGATACAATCATAAACTTGTGCCTTTTGTCCTGTTGGAAAAGTCCATTTGGCAAAAGCCATACTTTTATGAACATCTTCTAGAGGGAGAACAGAAGTTACGATGATAATATAGGGAGCCAGTAAGCAGAAAGCCACTCCTATCTCGGTGCCTCTCATCTTTCTTTTGTAATGTGATAAGCCTCTTAGATCTGTGAAGGTGAGCTACAGTTGTCTTTTGCATACTGAAGGCACTGTCCTGCAAATCTTCACACCATTTCAGCAACTTCATCCAGATGCTAAACAGAGGAATCCATATCCATGGCCTCAGTGCAATTACTTCTGCCTGTCCATTTCATGGTCAGCATTTTGGCATTTGGTCCTGACAGGGTCCCTCTCCATCTTACTAAACCAAGAGAAAAAAAAAATGCTCACTAAAGCTGAGGCAGAAAGCCAGCCATGGAGCACATTCTTGATAGTCCCATCTGTCTCTTTATCCAGGGTTGCATCTGCCCTTTTCTGCCTTGTATACAGCAGCTCTTTCTCTTGGAACTGTGAAGCAACTCTGCTATCTATTCATTCCCTTGACTGAGAAAAATTCCTTTGGCACACACTAGAAGAGCACAGGGAGCTGTCTAAAGAGGACAAAATCACAGGCACTGCACTGTACTTAGCCGTACACTGAAGAAGCGACTCTTCTCAATACAGAAGAGTACAGAAACAGGAAGTTCTGTATGTGCTGGTGTGTGAGAGGAAACAATGGAGAAGGGAGGGAAGAGATTTAAGTAAGAACATGTGAATGTTTACAAGTTTTGTCCCCACAGCTAATATGTGGGGACTACTCTTTCTGGAAGGAATGAAGATCTTCAAAGGAAAAAGGTTCCCCACTTTTAAAGACTGGGATGCTTTAGGATTCAGTGCGGGTTCACATGTGAGGAAAGCTGCAATGTTTTTGGAGGAAGATTGCTGAAGCAGGGCAAATGTGTGAGAAAAAGAGAAAAATACATTAGGGGTCTTAAGGTTTTCCCTTCTAGGGTGTTTAGATTATTCATGTTTAGTGTATAATCTGTTCAACTTGTAAAAACCATGCATGACAAATTTATATTTACAATCAATAGAGTGTAGTTATATTACTTTATCAGATTTACTTAACTGTATCCAGTCCATGAAACATGCATTTAAAATCATAGATTTGCTTATATAAAGAATCTTACAAATTATGCTGGGCCTTTACAAATGAAAATACAAAGAGTTGACAGTGAATTACTCCAAAAGGAATAAATACATACATCGGAACAGAAAGCAGAAAAACCACAAGAGCTGGGCAGCTAATATATCATTCTTGTAAAAATAAATTAAGGAATTTGTCTGAAACAAGAGCTTTCAACAGAGGTCGTAAATAAATAAAACACAAATTACACAAAGTCGCAAGTACTTGATACCACATTTCACAGTGTATCATTTTATCTGTCAGTTCTTGACATTATAAGATAGAAAGCTAAAGTGATTTTGTAAGACAAAACAAAAGTGGCATTTAGCATTTTGGTGCTATTTGTTCACAGGTGTGATTAACTAATACTTATCGAGTGGGCAGGAATTCAGCTTTAAAACTACTCAACCAATCAGTCAAATAAGACTGGTCTGAAAAATGTAAACCAATGCCACTTAGTGACCTTCCTATCCAAGCCATGTTTTGAACCTGGTTTCCGAACTCAAATAGATCACATTTTCCCAAGGGCTGTGCAAAGAGATGAATGTACATTTCAGTTTTCATGTGCTTTCTGCATTACAAATTTAAAAGGGCTGTATGTAGATGAACATATGTGAGGATGTCCCTTCTGAACAGGCCTTCCTTCAATAATCTATTGTCAGCAACAAACTAGAAGCAAATGCACCCAAAGTGCAAAAGCCACTTTCTTTTATTCCACTGCAGGAAAAAAGGAGGGAGTTTATTATTCCAGTGGTGCTTGTTCCATGGGTGGAAGAAGCCACTAGATACATAACCTGTGGTGTGATGAAAAAGGATCATCATCATTATTGTGTACTGTATTTCTACAATGAAAGATGGAATATGATCAGCTAGAGTAAAGTACTTTTAAGATGCATGAATTGTGGAGGGGGAGGACATACTACTTAATACTTCTGTTCAATTGACACCAACAAGACTTAGCCTTTGCCTGTATATTATCCTGTATTGCTACACAGCTTGTCACAGAAAACAACACATTGGCTTTGTGATAGCTGTTTTGAGAACGCTTCCTCCCTCACCTTACTCCAAGTAATTTCATTCCAGCTTTGCACTGCTGAATTCACTTACTATTTCCAGTTCTAGAAAAAGAGAGGTCTTTTTCTTTTTCAATGACATTTGGTTGCCTTATTAGGAAAACAGCAGCAATTTTGCTTGTCCAAATTAAAAGGAATTCCAAATGACACCATTTTCACCAGTGGAAGGCAAACTATTTTAAACCTGTTAAATAGAGAATGCATACATTCACACCTATTATTAACAGGCAGAACAGGAATAACTTTGTTTGAAACAGTCCCACTCTCAACATGCTTGAACGCACCAGCCCTTGAGGCCCATTTGCCTTTACCATCTTTCACAGAAGAGCTCCTGACTTGTTAGCTACAAGCAGTCTCCATGTTCCCTGCTGTCCAAAATGTGGTTTCTTCGAACACTGAGGAATTCAATTTTCTGATGTGCCTGTTTAAGCTGCAGCTTTAATGCCTCATTCTCTGTTGCAAGAATACTTCTTTCCTAAACAAAAATACAGGTGTCATCAGAACAAAATATGTTTTAGAAACAGGTTTAGGGTCCCCCCCCAACCCTACTTAGCAGGAGCATTTGCTTCACTGATGTCCTATTCTCTAGGTTTGTATACTTAACTATTCCTCCAAATTATAACAGCTTGAAACGTAAATGGATTGAAAGATACACAGCCATCTGTGCCAGAGGGGAGCAATTATCATTACAGCTTCTCTCGAGAAAGTATTTCATAGTGTGCTAAACACATGCTTTCATGCGCAAAAGCCATTTTCCAAATGACTATTAGAGAATTCATCTGTTCTAATAAATGGCTCTAGAGCCCATCTAGCAATGGAGGAGGAAGAGAGCTAACAATTAAAGGCTCTTGCAAGTAAATCAAATGACTGAAGATATTAATGAATACATGCAATCTAACCTAGAGAAAGCACAGATGCTGTCAAATCAGTTCTAAATTTTTGCAACAAGTATTACCAAGAAAACTAAAGGAATCAAATTTTCTGTCTAAAATATTTAGGTACAAGCATAACTAACAGAATTTAGTACAATGCTGAGAAATACTAATATGCTAGTGAACCTGAATCCCCTGAAAGGTGAACCTGAATCCCCTGAAAGCATAAACATGGACTTTTTACCCCAGGGCATCTTGCTGTGCATACTATACATAATCTGTGAAGACCAAACCCAAATGTGGGGAAAATGCATTCCTTAAAAATACACTAATTTCCAAACTTGCTTTTCACATAAATTGCTTCTCTGCTATAGCCTGCAAAGCAACAGCCCTTAAGTGACAAGTCAAAAAGTAACATATTGGTTTCACCTCCTCCGCTCGCACCCCCCAGACTGGTTCCAAGTTGCTTTTTCCTTCACAGATGTCCTTTCAGCAGGGCTCAAAAAGCACCAGATACATAGCCACTCAAAATCCTAAAATCATGAATGTGTGTGTCTAGGAGTTTAAAGTATATTTCTTGTGACAAACGTTACATCAGAATTTAAATGTGATATGGATTTTTCAGGAGAGCCAGTGTGGTGTAGTGGTTTGAGCATTGGACTATGGCTCTAGAGACCTACTCAGCCATGAAACCCACTGGGTGACCTTGGACAAGTCACATGCTCTCAGCCTCAAGGAAAGACAATGGCAAACTTCCGGCAAAGAAGTCTTGCCAAGAAAACCCCATGACCGGTTTGTCATAGGCACCCCATAAGTCAGAAATAACTTGAAGGCACACAACACACACACACACACACACGGATCTTTCAGGCAAAAGCAATTCAGACTTTCAGTTTTGTGCATTCTGACATCTCTGGCCTTTCAAAATCCTTTGCTTTGAGCTGTCCCCTTTATATTACACCTTAACTGCAGTCCTACACAAAGCAACTAAATTTAATGTGACTTATGTGCAAAGCACCCTCATATAGATATCTAGTCAAGACTGCAGGTTACAGTATTTTGCGTGGCTATCCTACGCTGGAGAGACAGCATGGTGTAGTGGTTTGAGTGTTGCAATAATATACCAGGAGATGATTATTTAAATCCTCGTTCAGACATAGAAACCCACTGGGAGACATTCAGCAAGTCACACTCTCAAGATTTTCAGACAAGTGCTTAAGCGCTGGTAAAACGCTGGTAAAATGTTTAGGAAGTTGTGTGTGTGAAGGATTGTCAGCTCTCCTCCAGCATCTCTGAATCATTCAGCAAGCAGCAATTTCCTATGAACGGTTCATAGGAAATTGCTGCTCCCAGAACGATTCAGGGATGCTGAAGGTGAGGGGACAATTTCTTGACGTTTAGGAAGCATGTCAGGCTTTCACACACATGCTTCCTAAGCATTTTTGTAGCGTTTTACCAGCATTTACCTCACGGTAAGCGCTGGTCTGAAAATCTCAGTCTCAGATAAAAGCAATGGCAAACACTCTCTGAACAAATCTTGCCAAGAAAAAAAAAACTGATCAGGTCTCCTTAGGTTTACAATACATGACAAATTATTTCAAGGAACACCACCACCAACAACAAATCGTAAGCCAAGATCCTACATGTGTGCATAGGTCCACATATGCAACTTCTCATCTTCCTACTGCCTTGCACCAGATAGGTGTTTAAGGTTAGTAGCCCTCAGTCTTGTTGCTATCATCTAGATGATGATGATGATGATGATGATGATAATATATTTATATTTATATTTTCCTGCCTCTCCCAGATGGATTGAGGCGGTATTACAGTCCACTAAAATACATACATCAATAATGAAATACTTATAAAAACACATCAATAAAAGTAGTACAATTAATCTTAAAAAAAAACATCAAGTGGTAACGTTCAACATCAAACGGTAATGCAACACAGTTATATAATGGTCCGAAGATGTCTCTTACATAAGGTCAGGTGGGTAAGCTTGCCGGAAGAGATCTGTCTTGAGTGCCCTCTTAAACGCCTCCAAGGAGGTAATAAGACGGATCTCTTCTGGAAGACCATTCCACAATTTCGGAGAAGTTACAGTGAAAACTCTCTGGGAAGTCGATATAAGCCTGGTTGATTGGTGTTCTAACACATTCTTCCCAATTATTCTGAGAGTGCGGGGCGGATTGTGTAGGGAGAGGCATCCCGCAAGTAACTCGCGCCCAAGCCATGTAGGGCTTAAAGGTAATAACCAACACCTTGTATTGGGCCTGGAAGCTAATTGACAGCCAGTGAAGAGACTTTAGAACAGGTGTTCTGTGGTCAAACCTGGACAAATAGGTGACCAATTTGGCTGCTGCATATTGAACCAATTGAAGCTTCCAACTTGGTATAAGGATAGCCCCATGTAGAGTGCATTACAGAAATCAAGGCAAGAGATTACCAGTGCATGTACCACTTCTTCAAGGTCCTTTTGGTCCAGGTAGGGACGCAGTTAGCATATCAGCTGAAGCTATTACCAAGCACTCCTGGCCGTCGGATCCACTTGAGATGACAATTGTTGTGACAAGTCCAGGAGGACTCCCAAACTGCAAACTTTGTCCTTTAGGGAAAATGTGTCTCACAGTGGATGTGCCACTGGCGTTTGAAGCTCTACATGTCCAAGACGGAGCTTCTTGTCTTTCCTCCTAAGTCCACCCTTCAACACTCCTTTTCTGTCTCTGTGGACAACATTTCTATTCAACCAGTCCAGTAAGCCCGCAGTCTTGGTTTTATCTTTGATTCTTCCCTGTCATGTATCCCTCAGATCCAGACTACAGCCAAGGCTTGTAGATTCTTTTTATACAATATTGCCAAAATCCGACCATATCTCTCCGCCTCTATTGCCAAGATTCTGGTCCATGCCCTAGTAGTATCACGACTTGATTACTGTAACATCCTCCTGGCTGGGCCCTCCATGGGCTGGCCCCTCCTTACTTATCAGACCTTCTTTCTCCTCACCTTCCCACTAAGGCCCTCCGTTCTGGTAGTCAAGGTTGGCTATCCAAGCCCAGGATTTCCTCTGCCCCATCTCGGATTCGCCCCTTTTCACTTGCTACCCCTCACTCCTGGAACCTTCTTCCCCCACGAGTAAAGGCCATCACTTCATTAACCAGCTTCAAAATGGAGTTGAAGACCATCCTGTTCAGAGAAGTGTTCCCAGGCATTGCGTGATTATCATTTGCTATTTGATGTTCTTTTGTTCCCTGTTTTATTGAACCATTTCCTCTATTGCTATGTATTTTATATGTATTATCCTATTATCTCTTAGATTGTACGCCATAGGCAGGCTTTCTCTTATATATTTATTGTTTTATGTACAGCGCTGTGAAAATCTACAGCTCTAAATAAATAAATAAATAAATAAATAAATAAAGTGACCCTTTCCAGGACTGGTTGACAAATCTCCTTCCTTGGACTTGAGGCATCTATCACCAGTACCTCCATTTTCTCTGGATTCAGCTTGAGTTTGTTTTACCTCATCCATCCCATTACTGACTCAAGGCAGGCATCCTTGAAGAGGATGCCATCCTTAGTCACTGCAAACAGTTGGAGACATAGAGAAGTAAATTTGGGTGTCATCAGCGTACTGATAACACCGCAACCCATGTCTCTGGATGATCTCACCCAGCGGCTTCATGTACAGTACATGTTAAACAGCATGGGGGACAGGATGGCACCCTGAGGGACGCCAGATGTCAGCTCTCTCAGAATCACCATCTGGAATCTGCCCGAGAGGTAGGAATGGAATCACTGGAGCACAGTGCCTCCAATCCCCAACTCTCTCAGGTGTTCCAGAAGGATACCATGGTCAATGGCATCGAAGGCCACTGAGATGTCCAAGAGCACCACCAGGGTCACACTTCCCCTGTTGATGCCCAGATGGAGATCATCGACTAAGGTGATCGAGGCAGTCTAAACTCTGTATCCTGCCCTGAAGCCGGTCTGAAATGGGTCTAGATAATTGGCTTCCTCCAAGACAGCTTGGAGTTGGAAGGCAACTGCTCTCTTGATCACCTTGCCCAAGAATGGTAAAAGGTTAGACCGGACTATAATTATTCCTTACCAGGATGTCTAGGGAGGGTTTTTTTCAAAATCGGTTTGACCACCGCTTGTTTTAGTTGGTCTGGAAATTTACTCTCCCTAAAGGATGCACTGATCATAGTTCTTAACATTACTTTCACTACAACACCTCCCTGATCAAGGAGTGGCCTAGATGTTGGATTAGGATTCTAAAGGCCAGGGCTCAGTTCCCCACTCAGCCATGGAAACCCACTGAGTGATCTTGGGCAAGTAACACACTCTCAGCCTCAGAAGACAAAGGAAAAATCACTCTGAACAACTCTTGCCAAGAAAACCCTGCCATAAGCTGGAACTGACTTGAAAGAAGACAACAACACATTTTGAGTGCACCTGTCTTTGCATTCCCCCAAGAGCCAAGAGCAACTGGATCTTCATTACGTGAATCGCTGGTAAGGAGAAATAGCAGCAGTCCCTCACAGGGCTTGACAAGAGTGAGGCGTGGATATTTGTTGGATGGAATACAACAGCAAGAGAATAGCCCTCTGAACCCCCTTCAAAAAGGGGCTGAGCAAACCCCCTTTGAACCAATTCTGCCAAGGTAACTATGTGATAGATTTATCTTAGGGTTGCCATAAGCCATAAATGACTTGAAGGCTCACAACAACAACAACAACAACAACGCTGCACTTCTACATGTTTAAGCCACTAACAGGATGCTAGTCCTCCTAGTGTGTGATTTTCAAACAAAATGACAAAAAGACTAAAGATGGACATTTTTCTAACAATGAACAATCATTATTGTTTATTAAATCCAACATCCCCTTTAACATCTGAAAAGGCTCTATTGACCTTTTGGCAAAGTGCATGTTAACTACAAGTTAAACCTTCAAGTGTTCGTTCAAGGGGATGCATTTTTCTAAATTGTTTTCCTCACTACTCTAACCCATAGTGTTCCCAACAGACAGCCCACCTAAAATGCTTCACTATATATTACTACAGGACACTTAGCAGCAGCAATGACAGGGGTTGCTCACTATGTTAACAGCACTTGCTAAATCCAAGTTGGGCTCTGACTATTGCTTTCATGTAGGTTTCAGGAACTTTAAAATAATTTCTCCCACTTTCATCTGCCATGTAGATATGTGGGACCTTTCTATTCTTTCAACATTGTATTTTCAGCCTTCCTTTCAGCTAAGGAACTCTAGATGGTAAATATGGCTCTTTTCCTGCTCCAAATTTATATTCCAAACAATCTTGTGAAGTAGTTCAAGCTGAGAGATGGTGAAAGACCCCTGGTCATTCAGTGAGCTTCACAGCTGAATCAGGAGGATTTCAAACCACATCTCCTAGTCTGAGCCCCTTATCACTCAAGTAGCATTGCCTTTCATTGTTTAAAGAGGTCATTTTGTATACAGTTTTAATATTGATGATTCTCAATGACAGTTTTAGTACCTGCTCTAATTCATGGTAGGTGGGCTTTAAAGTACATGGTTCCTCCCTTGCTTTTTGATTGCAGTCCTTGTTTTCCCATTTCACATAAGCCTTTTTACGGCTAAGAACTGGGCTTGGACATGGAGACAGAGGGGTAGGTTGGAGGAAAGTGCTTTCAGGTAGTATTCCTGGTTCTCTTTGTTCTCTGGAGAGCCCTTCCACATGTATCAGCATCAGGTCAGTCTGTGTGCTCTTGTGCACTATAGAAGGCTTTAGTCTTACAGAGATTTTTTGAGCTGAAACCCCCATCAGCATAATAGTTCTGTCTTTGCTCCCTTCATTGTGCTCAACCACTTCTCCATTAGGAAATGGAAATCCACCTTCCTCCAATCCTATAATGGGGACACAGAAACACAGCATTAGAATGAGAGAGGAGATGAAAAGCAACTCAGTGGCTTAAGGAAACTGCATGTTCTTTTGAAGCCCTAAATTCAATGAAGAAAATGGTAAAATGTTTCCCTGAAAGAGGTATATAACATAACCCTGAATTCTGTTGCTATATCATGTTGCCCACTTTCACTATTCCAATCTTTGCAATGAAATGACAAACCAAAGAAAAGGAAAAATGGCATGATTTAATATTGTAATATGGAGTGAAGAGTAACACTGGGACTATTATTAAGGATTCCTGAAAATTTATTTAAACCATGTATAGATTTATAATTGGACAATGAGGACAGCAGAGACAAAGGAGTTAGCTGGAAGGCAGGGCTTCAGTCCATCTAGCACCCCCCCAGCCCCTGAAGGAGGACCCTCAAGGACAAACTGGGAGAGAGGGCTTCAGACCACCGAGCTCCCCACCCAGCCCGTCAGGGTGCTAGACCCTCCAGGACAACGAAGACAGTAGAGATAAGAAGGGAAGGTTAGGGAAGCTAACAAACAACAGTGGAGGCATGACATAGGAGGAAAACAGCTACTGAGCTGCAGAAGTAATGGTGGATGTCATTAAAGTGAGAGAGCAGCAGTGAAACCATAGCTAACAATTGTTAGCACCGCACACAGAGAGGTGGAGGTGGCCCTCTTTGAATATCTCCCTCAACTAGAAAACTCTATGATGAGACATACCAAGTGAGACACACAGACAGGATCAGATCACTAACAGGAAGAAATAAAGATGGTGAGACAAGTAGTGGACACACTCAGAAAGACAAATGCAACCACACAAAAAATAGGGACATGGAATGTGAGAAGCATGAGCCAAGGGAAGCTAGACATAATAAAAATGAAAATGGAACACATGAACATAGCAGTACTGGGAGTGAGTTCAAATGGACAGGAATGGGTCACTTTGATTCAGACAACTACAAAATATTCTACTCAGAGCATGAAAAGATACGAAGAAACGGGATGGCTTTCATACTAGGAAGAAACGTGGCAAAAGCAGTCAAAGGAGACAATGCAAAATCAGATTGAATCATCTCAATAAGGCTTCATGTAAAACCTATGAATATCACCATAATTCAAGTATATGCACCAACTATAGAGGCAGAACAGGAAGAAAGTGGAAGTTTCTATGAGGGAGTACAGGAAGAAACTGACAGCACCTCAGAACAGGATGTCAACCTGATCATAGGGGACTGGAATGCCAAAGTTGGAAGTAAAGAATCAAAAACAGTAGGCATATTTGGATTAGGCAAAAGAAACAAAGAAGACGAACATCTGATAAGATTTTTGCGAAGCCAATAACCTATTCATTCCAAACAAATTTTTCTTACAACCAGAAAGAAGGCTACACATTTGGACATCACCAGATAGCCAACACAAAAACCAAATAGATTATGTAATCAGAAGTAAACAATGGTGAAGTTCCATATTGGTGGCCAAGACCAGACCAAGTGCTGACTGTGGCTCAGATCACGAACTACTCATATAAAAAATAAAAGTACAGTGGGCCCTTGCCTTACGTGGGGGATCCATTCCAGACCCCCCCGCATAAGGCAAATTCTACCTATACTCAAGTCCCATTCATTTGAATGGGGCTTGTGCACGGTGGCGTGGTGGCGCAGGAGCGTGCGGGGCATCATGGGCGCACGCCCCATTCATTTGAATGGGATGCGCCGCCCCTTGTGCCCCGCGTGCTCCCCGCAGCTTGAGCGCATACGCTCAAGTCTGCATAAAGCGCACCCGCGTATAATGCAGGTGCACTGTATAACTCAAGAAAAAAGCAAAACCAGTAGTCATATGAAAATATGATCTAAACAATATTTCATCAAAATTCATTTACAATATAAGGAACAGATTAGCGCTATTAAGCATAATAGACTGAGAACCAGAAGAACTATGGTCTGAAGCCAGGGACATAATAAAAGAAGAATGTGGACAGACTATCTCAGGAGACAAAAAGAGAGAGAAGAAACCATGGATGACAGATAAAACACTACAAGTACAGTGGGTCCTCGCCTTACGCGGGGATCCGTTCCAGATCCCTCCGCGCAAGGCAAATTCCACCTATGCTCAAGCCCCATTGGAAATATTGGGGCTCATGCACAGCGGCACGCGGGGCGCAACGGGTGCACGCGCCCTTTTGATTGAATGGGACGCGCCACCCTTTCCGCCCCCGCGCATGCCCCGCGGCTTGAGTTCGTATGCTCAAGCCGCGTATGGCGCGTCCGCGTATGGCACAGGCGTACTGTAATAAAGGAAAGAAGAGAAGCAAAACAAAAGGGACATGGGAACAAACTAAGAACCATGAATACAACAGTAGAACAGCTAATGCAAAAAGATTTTTAAAAAATACTACAATGATCAATGCAAAGAAATAGAAGACAACAACAAAAAAGCAAGAACAAGAGACCTATTCTACATGATCCAGGAAATCCAAGGGAAATTTCAAACCAAAGACTGGGATGCTCTATGACAATTAAAATAACATAATTCAAGACCAAGAAGGAATAAAAAGGTGGTCGATGCAGCATAGAAAAGAGTTATATAAAAGAGATCATAAAATGAATGACATGTGTAATGAAGAGCCATATGAAGCTGAAACCCAAATTCTAAAAAGTGAGGTAGAAGCTGCAATAAAGAAAATGGTGAAAAATAAATCCCCAGGAACAGATAATATTCCAATTGAACTGCTGCAATTCACACTGACAGTACAGTGTGCTAACTAACATATGTCAACAGATGTGGAAAACAAAATGACGGCCAACAGATTGGAAATGATCAATATACATCCCCATCCACAAAAAAAGAAACACAAAAGACTGCAGTAACTATAGGACTATAGTACTGATCTCCCATGCAAGCAAAATTATGCTCAAAATTCTGCAACCTAGAGTCCAACCACACATGGAGAGAGAAATCCCAGAGGTCCAAGCGGGGTTCAGAAAAGGAAGGGGCACTAGGGACCACACTGCAAATCTACAATGAGGGAATTCCAAAAGAAAATCAGCATGTGCTTTACAGAGCACAGCAGAGCATTTGACTGCATAGATCATGAAAGGCTATGGAACAGTCTTAAAGACATGGGAGTGGCAACACATCTGATAGTCCTGATAAGGCATCTGTACTCAGGACAAGAGACAACTGTCAGAACAGAACACAGAGAAACAGAACGGTTCCCAACTGGATCCCGTGGATGGCCACAAAGACAAACAAATGGGTCCTAGAACAGATCAAACCAGAAATCTCTCTGGAAGCCAAGATGACAAAACTTAGGCTGTTGTATTTCAGACACATTATGAGAAGGCATGACTCACTGAAAAAAAAAATGCTAGGAAAGGTGAAGAGAAGTAGAAAGAGGAAGGCTGCGTGCTAGATGGATGGATTTGATTAAGAATGTAATGGGTATGAATGTACAGGAACTAAGACAGGTGGTTTTGGAGATGTCTCATCCACAGGGTCACCATGGATCGAAATCGACTCAAGGGCAGTTAACAACAACAACAAAAGGTTTATAATATACAAAGTAGGTTATACCAGTCAAATTGTAACAGAAAATACCAATATGATCAGAATAAATGTCTGTAAATAAAAGAAAGGAAAGCCAGCATGATGTTTGTTTCTATTTTGGATTGTTGTTTTCTTTCCTTTGTAAAGTGCTATGTAAAACCTATGATGCTATACTACTACTACTACTAATAATAATAAATATTTATTTATATCCTGCCTCTTCCGCTTTGAGGATTGAGGCGGGTAACAGCAAAGTTAATACAATATACAACAATAAAAACAACAAACCCCACAAGACCCCAGCCCAACCCTCCCTCCCAACTATAAAATTAAACAGTAAAACATGGTTAAAAAGTATGTAACAATACATCAAAATTAAAAAACCAAACCACAAATAAGAAAAATAATAAAAGGAGGGGGATTCAATTGGTTCTGGACATTATCAATTGGGGAAGGCCTGCTGGAAGAGAAAGGTTTTTGATGCCTTTTTAAAAGCCTTGAGTGAGGATAATTGGTGAATCTCTTCCGCCAGGTCATTCCAGGTTTTTGGAGCGGTGACAGAGAAGGACTTCCGCCAGTCTGGTCTTTCTAGATTGTAAGAGGTTTTTCCTGGAGGATCGGAGTGTGCGGGAAGGATTGTATGGGAGGAGGCGTTCCTTCAAGTAAACTGGACCCAGGCCATGTCTATACTACTACTGCTACTACTACTACTACTACTAATAATAATAATAATAATAATCGTTTGAACATTGGACTACAACTTTGGAGAACAGGGCTGGACAGCTCTTGCCATAAAAACTTTGTGATAGGCTCACCTTAGGGTCTCCATAAGTCAGAAATAACTTGGAAGACAAACAACAACAATAAAAGAAAATATGAAGTGATTTGAAGACTCTCTCAATAATCAGACAATGATCTTATGGGAAGGCTCTGATTTCAGTGGCAGAAGTCAACACTCAGGGCTATGTCTTGCTGTTAGTTTTGATTAATGCAAATCCATTCAATGAGATTTACCTATTGTTCCTTCAAATCAATTGAGTTACCACTCAACAACTGATTTAATAGGTCTACTCTAGTTGGAATTAGCCATCAAGATGTTAGCCAAAAGGCACAAGGATCACCTGGGAAAGATCCCCATGTGAAACCCTGAAGAGCTGTTGCCCATCAAAGAAAGCATTACTGAGATGAACCAATGGTTTAATTTAGCCTAAAGCAACTTCCTAGATTTATTTGTTACTAATTTGGTAAGAACTGATTAAAGCCAATTGGATCATGCAAATAATCTCTATTATCTCTGCTCCTTAAAGGGTCATCTGTGCAAAGAAAGGAACAAACTGGAAAAGTGAGATAAAAGCTTGCAGGAAAAGCTGGCGGGGGGGGGGGGAATGATGAAATGCTGAAGAAGGAAAAGTAATGAATGTGGTTGCAAGAAACTTCTAAATCATGTGAAAAATGTCTAAGGTGCATATTATTGTTGACCCAGTAACACTAGACAGGAGGCACAATCATCCAACAAGGCTGTACAGGGCAGATTGGGACCTCTGGCAAACCAGATTATGGTCAAAGGCTTGGGCTGTAAAATCTTTGGGAGAGGCCATTCTCTTGGTCCCACCACTTTCCCAGGAATATTTCACATGAACAAAGGCGAGGGTCTCTTAAGAGGTTGCTCCCAGGCTTTGGAAATCTATCCCCAGGGCCTTCACAGTCAGCACTGATAACCTGCCTGTTCTGACAGCCTTTGGGAAATGACTGAAAGGGTTTTTAATGGTATGTGTGTTGATCTG
The DNA here is from genome assembly GCF_019175285.1 of Sceloporus undulatus. Taxonomy (NCBI): domain Eukaryota; kingdom Metazoa; phylum Chordata; class Lepidosauria; order Squamata; family Phrynosomatidae; genus Sceloporus; species Sceloporus undulatus. The sequence goes on along the minus strand of NC_056522.1, from coordinate 324,911,695 downwards.
CTGATTTTCTTATCTCTTGTCTTTTAATGGAACTGTTACAATTGTATAGATTGCCTAATTGTATTTTTAAGAATAACTTTTAAATACATTTTAATTACATATTTGTGAAATCTTTTAACTGTTTGTTGTTGTTATGTGCCTTCAAGTCAATTTTCATTCGATCCTAGGGTTATCCTTGCAAGATTTATTGCAAGTAGTTTTGGCATTGCCATCTTCTAAGGGTGAGAGAATATAATCTACCTAAGGTAATGCAGTGCATTTCCTTAGCTGAGTGAGGATCTGAACTCAGTCTGGAGTCCTAATGCAGCAAACCATCACTACTTCACATTGCTTTTAAGTGTATTTGTTTTAATATTTATAAACTGCCTTGAGTCCTGTTATTGGGAAAAGATGGGATATTGGTGACTAAATAATAACAACATGGATTCATTGTTCATGTCCTCTTTGTAGAATCCCTAAAGCACCTGTGCAGCCACAGAACACTGGGACAAAGTTTGTCTTTAGTCTGTTCCAGCAAGGTCTTTAATATTATGATAACAACCATAATGCCATCTTCCCAAACCATCCCTAGTTAATTCTACTGAGATGAGCCTCTGAATTTCATGGCACCATCCACCACTGCTACCAGAAAACAGAGAGGCAGGCTAGCTCCAACTGCCTGCCTGAAAGAAGAAAAAGCCCTCCCTTCAGCCACCATCTTGGGGAGAGAGAGGCAGGCAAGCTCCAACTGCTTGCCTGAAAGAAGAAAAAGCCCTCCTCCCGACCACCATCTTGAGGGGGAGAGAGGCCTGGCCTGAAAGACTAAGAGCCCTCCTTCCGACCACCATCTTGAGGCGGAGAGAAGCCTGTTATGTTTTATTTTGACTTTGTATTGTCCTTCCTGTTGTACACCGCTTTGATCTAATTTGGAAAAGCGGTATATAAATAAACATTATTATTATTATTATTATTATTATTATTATTATTATTATTATTATTGAAATGGCCATTGACTAGCTGGGGGAGAGCTGTAAGCATTCAGTTAGTGTCTGGCTACAGTCCTTCAGCTGTCAGAAAATATTTGATTTTTCCCTCCTGGAAATTGTCTTTCCTCTTGCCAGAGGAACTGCAGCTGGATATTGCCCTGTAGCCTCCCATCTCTATGCCCATAAATAGAGAACCACACCAGAGTGCTCCAGCTGTAAAAAGCTCCCTTCCATTGGGAGGAGAAATGTTACACAAAGAAGTATTAAAGCCCCCCTTCACAAAATAAATAAATAAATATAATAATAATAATAATAATAATAATAATAATAATAATAATAATAATAATATTTATTTGTATACCGCCCTCTGGCAAACCAATCCGGGCGGTTAACAACAATAAAATATAAAATATAACAATTAAAAACACTTTATCCCTCCCCCCCTTAAGACAGTATTAAACAGTATAACATATTAAAACACAACATCAATGCATAAAACAACAATTAAAAACTAAAAACCCTGATACTAAAACTAAAAAGGACATATACCAACATATGGTAACACGAGCATATGTCACCAGTGGGATTCTGGCCACACAGTAAAGAACATTTTGTCAGCCATTCAGTTGGTGGTGGTGTAGGCGTGGAAATGAAACTGGAACATGAGGAGCAAAAAGAATTAATATCAGGCTTCTTCATTCCATTGGAAATGTCATACCATGCATGTGTTCTTTCAGTCCCATGGGACAGAGACTAGACGCAAGGGCTGATGCAGGACTGTTGTCCACAGGCATGACTTTAGGTCTTCTTTTACATTCAAAGACAACCAGATCTTTGCATTGCTTGTGACAGTTCATCCCACAATCTGCAAACAGATAAAAAAAGGACAGCTCATTGACTTGGTGCTCACATATTTCTCCTTCTCCCACTCTGTGAAGCCTGATATCTTCCTCCTGACAAAGCCTCATAAAATTGGTGGGGGGGGGGGGAGGGAAGAACTGAACAAGCCCATACATCAGTAATTCCCAAAGTGGGCAGTACTACACCCTTGGGGGCAGTGAAAAGATTCAGGGGGGCAGTAAGGGAAAAGGGGGCACCAGGGGGAACCTTCAGTCAAATTATTGCCATGCAAGAAAGTCAACCAGTGGCTTTTAAGACTATAGTGGGGACTAGGGTTACATGTACTCCAGGAGTTTGTTATACAATTGAAAGGAGAAGCCAGGCATAGTCAGACACGCATTCCAGACTTTAGGAAAGCTGATTTTAGTAAATTTAGAGAAATATGGGGGTAATCCCATGGTCAGGAATACTAAAAGAGAAGGGAGTTCAAGACAGATGGGAGTTTCTCAAAGGGGAGATACTGAAGGCACAATTTCAATCAGTTCCAGTGAGGAAGAAAAATGGGAGATGCCACAAGAAACCAGGATGGATGACTAAGGAACTTTCAACTGAGCTAAGTTTTAAATGGAATACGTATAAGAAATGGGAAAATGGGGAAATCGCCAGAGGAATTCAAACCAATAGCAAGCATGTGTAGGGGTAAAGTCAGAAAAGCTAAAGCGCAGAATGAACTCAGGCTTGCTGGAGAGGTTAAGAACAACAAAAAGGGCTTTTTTGGTATGTCTGCTGTTTTGTCCCAAGAGCGATGCTATGGACTTTGGGTGTAGTAAGGCCTCTGGCTCCTAGGAACACAGCCTGAACAAAAGACTTGTCCACAAATTTCTTAAGTTTTCAAAGGTTTTACTGGTTACAAACATAAATAACGTGAAACTGATCTCTTCTCTCTCAATAGTCTTTCTTAAATACCTTGTTCTCTCTTTTTTGTGGGTTTTATCTTTCTTCTTCTGTGGACTTTGTCTTTGTCAAAGGAAAATACTCTCTCCAGGTCTGACTTGGCTGCAATCTTACTACACAACTGAAACTAGCTAGAGTGTTGTGTCTGGAAACCATGTCCTATGAGGAATGCCTTAGGGAGGTGGTGAGTTTAGCCTGGAGAAGAGAAGGTTAAGAGGTGATATGATAGCCCTATTTAAATATTTGAAGGGATGTCATATTGAGGAGGGAGAAAACTTGTTGCTCCAGAGACTAAGACCTGGAACAATGGATGCAAACTGCAGGAATAGAGATTCCACCTCAACATTAGGAGGAACTTCCTGACAGTAAAGGCTGTTCGAGTGGAACACACTCCCTCAGAGTGTGGTGGAGTCTCCTTCTTTGAAAGTCTTTAAACAGAGGCTGGATGGCCATCTGTCGGGGATGCTTTAATTGAGATTTCCTGCATGGCAGGGGGTTGGACTGGATGGCCCTTGTGGTATCTTCCAACTCTATTATTCTATGGTTCTATGATTCTATGAAACTTTTCAGAGATCCTTAAAACCACCATGTAACTTTGCTGATTGCTTCATGTAAAGTTGTCTCCCGCTCTTCTCCTGCCCACGCGAGCTCACTCCCTTAGCCAGATCTCCACTGGTAGTGGGGGCAGCAGTTGGAAAACTCTCACAAAGCCTGAGCATAGGGCATTGTTTCTATAGCTTGGGCTGGTGTCATATCAGGACAGATTGATTAACAGGAGTGAGGAGTTATAGAAGGTGGAGGCAGGGGATAAACTGTAGCAAAAAGGAGCTTTGCCTTGATTTGGCTGACAAGTTTTAGCTGGGCTGCTGCTCCTGCTTTCTTTTGTAGGACAGGTCAATGGAAGAGGTAGCAGAAAAAACAATATTTGGCAGCTGGAGGGCGGGGAACAATTTCAAGCTGTGTGCAGAAGGCACGTCTCTGGGGAAGAAGGAGGAGGAGGAGGACTATCTGGGGCAATTCTTGGAATGAATCCTTTGCCTTGGAATGGCTCCTGTAGCTGAAATCTCTCCCTTTCCCCATGCACACCACTCTCCAGAGCATGTGGCCTCTGTAAAACACCTACACAACACTGGTTGTGCCTCTTCCTACTCCAGCAAAGGATTGGAAGTCTTTCCTTGGGAGCCAACTGCTCCCAAAATGACCTGGTACAAAAGGAATAAAAACTGAGATTGGTTGTTTTGAATTTGCAGTGAAACATTAAGCCTAATATGAAGAAATAGGCATTGGGGAGTGCTAGGGTTGTTGCCCAAAAGGAAAGGGGACAGTAGCTGAAAAAGGTTTTGGGGTCACTGCCATAAATGGTTTCCTAAGAGGCATGTTCCATTGCCCAGTGTGGCTTGTTCCCTAGTAAGGATGTTTAGGACTGTAATATTAGATGTACAAGAGCCAATGTGATGTAGTGGTTTGAGCGTTGGGCCATCCATGGCTTGAAAATATTTTTAAAAAATCCAAACGCAAACCTTGATTTTGACATTTTATACAAGGGATGACATTTTACTATGCCATGGTATTTAATGGGACTTGAGATCCACGGATATTGGTATCCACGGGGGTTCTGGAACCAAACCCCAGCAGATACCAAGGACCCACTGTAATAAGCAGTCTACTTTCCATTATTAAATATTACTCAGTGTTTCATATTTTTATAGCAATGCTCAACAACTTACTTAACAGCAAAATGATACATCATATATTATTTAATAATTCAGCAGGAGGGAGGTGGAAATTTCTACATGAGAGGATTCAGGATTCCCCTGGATTGTTTCTTGTCGTTTTCTAGACAGTTGCAAAATGTGTTCAGAGGAAAAGAAAAAGGATGTGGCATTGTTGGGATGGGATGAGATGGGGGGGGGGGGGCTAAACAAAAATGTGAGTGTTTCTAGTTTGTTCACCAGGTCTTTTATAATAATTAAAAGTTTGATCTAAGCTATTAGAAGATGATGCTTAAGTATGTTCAAAAGAAAATAAATTTCTTAACATTTTGTGTTCCTTTTGCAAACCATTTTACAAGTTAATTAAACAAATAAAGCATAATTTTATTACCTTTGCATCTATATCCTTGTTTAATAACTCCCCAAAGCTGCAAAATTAAGCAAAGCCATATTATAATGCTACACAGAACTTAAAGACAGCAGACTCCTACCTCTCCTGCATCTCAGTTCAATACACTCAGTCTGCAAAGTCATTCAAATAGAATAGCCATCCATCCATCCATGAGGTCTGTGGCTGTTCTTTCGTTAAAAGCAGTACTTTCCCACCATTAAGAGCAGACTAAAACTCCAAACAGGAAAGCCAAAGATGGAGATAAGGCTTACCACCACCCATGATAAAAAGTAAACTCCCAAACCAACAAGATTTAGGTTATGATCAAAATCTTATTTCCTCTAGATGCCTATTTGTTTTAGCAAATCACCAGCCAATATCTACACATTTCAGAGAACTGAGTTGGTTTTAAAAACAGCCCAGCTGCCAAAAGATGCCTACTTGGATCTGTCAGCTGCATGAAAAAGTACCACCCAAAATATCCCGCCCCCAACAGACAATGAGAAATTCTACATGAGAATATCTATTTCATTTCTCCATAGATCAAGCACGGCTGGTTGCTGGCCCACAGACCATATCTGAATCCCATATTTTTAAATTAATTTTTTGCTTGTCATTTGACTACTTCTTCCACCATACAGGGAGCACCAGGCACTGTTTATTATCCAGCAGATGTCCCAACAACCAGGAACTGATATGTTGCCCCAGGCATCTGTATCATTTCCGAAGCTATGTCCTAAACTAGTGGACCAGATTAGCCTGAGAGGTGGAAGAAGTAATAATTTATCTTTCTTTCCCTGCCCTGCACTAATGAGCAAGGCCTGGTAGAGTCTGGCCATCTCTACCCTGAAAAAGTTGAAATATCAGAGATGATACGTACAGCCTAAGGTGCAGGAATTTCCAGAGAGGTAGTCATATTAGTTTTGTGCATTATAAGCAATGTAGACTCTTGAGGAACTTTAAAAACTAACCACGTATTATTTGACAAACTTTTGTCAGCTCTATCCCATCTGCACCTCACAAAGGGGCTTAGCATCCTTGAAATCGTATGCCAGATATAACATTAAATGTTTAAGGTGCAACAAGATTGTTTCTTATTTATGGTACATGCAGTTACTCTGAAATGTGGAGGGGATCTGTACCAACACATAGGTCAGATGTAATGATTATTTGTAGATTTCATCCTACAAAGCCTTCCTAGGTGTGCCAAGTGTTGATTCCAGAGTAAGGCCTATGGGCATTTGATAAAGCAAGCAGCTTTGGGGAAGCAAAGCAGCTATATTCAAATACTTCAATGGGAGCCCCAAATCACTACTGTGAGTTCCAGAAGGGAAGAAAGTTCATGTAGAGATTTACTATAATGAATAATGTCCAACAAACGTTGCCTATTCAGGTATTGTTAGTAACATGGTTTGTACTCCAGTAATAATCTGAATGGGCTCTAAGAGCAGCAAAGTCTTGTTTTGTTTTTTTCTAGAGGAAGCGCAGAGTTGCCTTATTTTTGACAATGGATACAAATATGTTGTGTGTAGGAAAGTCTCTGGCTATGTTTAAACAAACCTCCTAAACTAATCCAGACCTACATGGAAGTAGCTGAGAAGGGGCATTAGAAACCTTCTGACTCACTTGGCAACTGCCCTCATGTCTTTAGGAAGACATTAAAAAAACCTGCCAAATTTGTTCCTGAACATATCAATGTATGATATTATTTTGTATCACAGCTACTTCCAGGAGAGGCTTTTACTGAGCAATCCTATTGTCTCATATATTGATGTCAGCAGAGATTGAGACAAAAATGTGTTCAATTTTCAGCCGTTTCATGCTGCTTCTTCCATCTTATTAAGAAAAAATCCATTAATGAAGAAAGGCAGCAAAGTGGCAAAAGGCATAGCATTGGTCAGACTAGTTATGATAAATAGCAGCTCTCCAAAATGATCATATCCTAGAGGACTGTCACAGCTCTGCAGTGTTAACTGGTGAGGCCTTAATCTGACTCATGGACTCTTATTCACTGAAAGAATGTCTCCAACAATTAAGTGATAACCTCTCCCCATTCCTAAAGGCACAAGAGGTGAAACAACAACAAGAGTAAAGAAGTGTTGATATTGTAATAAGACATTTACCAATAATAGTTTTGTTATACACATCATATGGTAATGTGGAATAATTTACATTTTAAATCCCCACCACCACCAAACTGCACCCAAGCTTACAAATCCAGCACAGTTGTCACAGAATGTTGGCTTCAGATAAGTGGTTTCCTGAAAGTTGTGGGCAAAGCCAAGGCCCAATTTAGAATAGATTGAGCTTGCCCTCATGAAGTAAGCTGTTATTTCATCTCTGCTGATTAGGCCTTCCCTGCAAATAAAGAAAAAAGAGGGTCAACTGAGGTTTAATACTGCAAGAAACAAAAGGAGTTAACAGTGTCTCCCCACTCTCTATTTTTCACCACCCACACATCCACCAACCTACTAAGGTAAATGCACTAATTCATCTTTAAAGCAAAGAATATCTTGAAACACATTACACACTCACACCCCCCCCCCGCATGATCCTGTCAAGCAGATCACGAGTTTTGCAGCAGTTCATTTAAAATTCAGAAAAAAACAGCTTAAGAAGCAGCCTTCACAATCAATTCTGAACATGCTGTACAATTATCGAAACAAAAGAGAAGCCCAGGGAATAATTCCTAACACTGCTACCTTCAAATTGCTCTTTACAGTTTCTAATGCCATTTTGGACAATGAACAGGCTGGAAAGAGGAGGGGAAATGCACAACAGGGATTCCCTAAACATGAAAGAATTCATGTTCTCTTGTTCTAACATAAACCCTTTGATGGGAAGCAAGATAAGCAAGTTCTTTACTGTTGTTCTCAAAGGATGGACAAGGTGGATCATTTTAAAGGAAATCTAACCAGAGGTCTTAAGATCCCATTGTCTTTCTGAACACAGTCCTCACCTAGAGCTTGGAAAAGGAAGGTTTTGGACTACAGCTGCCAAAATACCCCAGCCAGTGTAGGCACTATATTCCAAAAAGTCCATTTTCCTATTCCTCTTCATTCAGTTAGCATACAGCCTCGAAGCCAGCAGGATGCTTATGATGTATGAGATTATAGAAGAGAGGAAGTGTGGCTTTGGCACTTTAGTATAAACACAAACCTATGAAGCACCCAACTTTGCTTTATTTTTTGAATGCAAACAGTAAACAGACAGATGACTGGCAAAGAGCATGCTATATACAAATATTAGACTCTTTTCTGCAAATGTGGATCCTCATGTAATCAACATGGTACTATCTGCATACAAGAGGGAGATTATCAGTAGGTTAAAAGAAAACTCCATGATTGACATAAGTACACATCTTGTAGGCGAGAAAAACCTAAAGGGAAGTACACCAAAACAGCTTGATGAGGAATGAAGATGCTCAGTCAATTCTGTCTTACTGTTTTACTTTTAAGAAAAGTATCCTGGGAAAAGAAAGGTCATGGATTCCTTGTTGGTATTCTAAACAAGAGTACTGCACCATTTTGTTGCACACCATAAATGGTTTGCAAGTATAGCTCAACTCCCCATCACATGCTTGCTTTTTCTGCCTCCCCTAAATCTTGTAATATGTGTGCATTCCCTGTACACTTCTTAAAATACTAGTGACAGAACAGTTAGGATGAAAATTGGATAGCCTGAAAAACTAGTTCATTTGACAGAAAAAAGTATCACTACAAAGCATCCAGAGCCAAGAAAGGAAATCACTCAGGTTTATTTTTCAACCACAACAGGCAACTACAATAAGTGCCTTTAAGCAGGCAACCCAATTATTTTTATCACTGTCGTTCCAAAGGTATTTAACAAACAAGGACTCTCTTTGTATGCCATGGTGTGATTTCTCTGGCATTGTGATTCCCTCAAAGCAAGTTCACCTGTCATTTCCAAACAGATTTATCATCTCCCTTTCTAAAAAGTGAGTCTTTGGGTACTGCAAAACTCAACTGCAGAAGCAGTGGAAAGCTCCTACAAGCAAAACCTTCTTTCAACAAAAGTAGCACCTTAGTAACAGTCAGAGATCTGGATACCTTTGTCTGTGCCCTGAAGTTCAACTCAATCTCCACATGTGGATAATATTGTAAATATTCTTTCACAGACAGAGGACTGACTACAATTAAAAGTCCTGATGTCCTTTCACAGTACACAGTTATAACGCTATGAGTCCACTTCCATGGTTCTGTGCTATGGAATCCTGGAATATGCAGTTTAGATAGGATATTTAGGGGGTGTTCCCACTTAATATTTGAAACGATTTAAAATACAACGTTTTTAATAAAACCGATTCAAAATAACCCTGGTGTTATCTCGCGTTCCGAAACGCGTTATTCTTCGTTCCCATCTGGTTATTTAAATCGAAGTTTTTACCTGCAAGCGTTCCTACTTGGCATGAAATCGGTGTTTAAATAAAGCGATTCTTCTCTTCCATACCTTATTTGGAGCTGTCAATCAATAGTACGTCAGAATGACGTAACGTTAACCCGGATTATTTGGAAGCGATTTAACTTTCGTCAGCGTTTCCATTTCATTGACCGTTTGTGAAATGATGTATTTTTGGCAGTTTTTTTTTAAATGAACCAATCAAGGCGCTTAAACGATCAAATGTCATAAGCGCTGTCAGCCTTATATACATTTTCCCTCCGAATTTAGTAGGAAACCCAAG
>NC_056522.1:324870949-324902121 GCF_019175285.1 Sceloporus undulatus | reverse complement strand
CTCTTTCCAGAGGAACTATGGGATAGGTTTTGCATGACAGCATCCCCTCTTCATGTCTCCCAAGACAGCCAGGCAGAATCCCTTCACAGAGCCCAGAGATCAATGGGGGAGGCTTCTGGCAAAGCGAATTTAGTAGGAAACCCAAGCTCTTTCCAGAGGAACTATGGGATAGGTTTTGCATGACAGCATCCCCTCTTCATGTCTCCCAAGACAGCCAGGCAGAATCCCTTCACAGAGCCCAGAGATCAATGGGGGAGGCTTCTGGCAAAGCGAATTTAGTAGGAAATCCAAGCTCTTTCCAGAGGAACTATGGGATAGGTTTTGCATGACAGTATCCCCTCTTCATGTCTCCCAAGACAGCCAGGGAGAATCCCTTCACAGAGCCCACAGATCAACGGGGGAGGCTTCTGGCAAAGCAGGGAGGGAGCACTCTTCCCAAAGATTCTCTTTCCAGGGTTGGAGGAGAAGGCAGATTCCGTTTGAGAAAGAGAGGGAGAAAGGCTCTATCCCCCCCCCCCCCCATTGATCAGAGCCCTTCCCTGTCTGGGCGAGATCAGATGCCTCCTCGCGAGGAGCCTTCCCTTCCCTGCCTGGGCGAGATCAGAGCCCAAGCGGGCAGGGAATGCCTCTTTGAGAGGAGCCTTCCCTTCCTGCCTCTCCTCCGTTAGAAATGGGCTCTCCCCACACAGAGGGGAGGTTGCAATCCACCGGGAGAAGCCTTGTAGTCCTTTGCAGATGCAGGCGCTTAAAGCGCTGAAGAGATTAAGTGCCTGTAAACCATTAAAATAAAAAATAAAAATAATCCTTATCTCTTATTGAAAGACCACAGCGAACAAAGGGGTGAGGGAAGAAAAAATGGCGACAGCCACGACGGATGGGGACAGAAAGGGCAACTCCCCCAAGGACAGCCCCCACCGCAGTCCGCTCCTCCCATCCATCCAACCCGATTCAAAGGCTGTCGTTCCTATTTAAATACTCCGGTTCCTAACTCGAATCAATGGAAAAACGTAGGTCGGACCCTAGTGTTTTTTTAACACGTGTTAAATGAGGAAAATTCGATTTAAATTTTTATCCCGCTCTACGATTCGATTTGTAGTGGGGACGATTGCGGGTTGCTCTAGAACCGTTCTAGGTTTAAATCGGATCCTAATATGAACGCCACTCCTTGGATTCGATTCAGAACACGGGGTTTCCCCTAGTGGGAACATCCCCTTAGAGTCCTCAGCCAGAGAGCTCTCATGCCTCACCAAATTACAGACTCCAGGATTACACAGGATAGAACCAGTTGGAGAAGAATCATAGTCTGTAATTCTGTGACCTGCTTAGTAAAATCTATTTTTTCTTCCACGTTGACAATGGAATTATTATTACTAGTGGATGGCTTGATAACATGCTATAAACAGGATTCCTCATAAAACATTTGAGAAAACTGGAAGAAGAATAGACAGCTACAATAATAAGTCTCCACTTAGGGAAGAGGTGTGAGTCCTATACAAGTACTGTACATGGTATGTGCACTGATGCTTCCTCTCTGTAAGAACAAGGTTTTCCAGATGTTTTGTCACACACAGTTGTTCCTCATTCCTCCCAGGTTAAAAGTCAATGAAGTAGAATAATCATCAAGTAAGCCACTTACTCAGTTCACTCACATGAATGTACAAATGTACAAATATTCTTTCAGCTATGTGAACTGTTATCTTAAAATAATGATTTGCCTAGAATCGCACATTTACTCAAGGGATGTTTAGTTCTCTCGGTCAAATTCTTCACAACATCTCCATAATTAAAAACACTAGAGCCAATGCAAAAGTGATGTTTAGATGTACACACCTGTCCTTGTCCATTATACAAAAGGAAAAAGGAAAACTAGCTGCTATCTTCTCAAATTCTTCCTGAGAAATGTATCCATCCTGATCATGGTCATAATTTTTGAAAACTGACTGTACAAAAAAACAAGGAAAAACATTAAATTCAAGCAAGTTAAATTTATTTATTTATATTTATCTATTTGTATCCCGCTCTTTTCCCAGAACTGGATCTCAGAGCCGCTTCACAGCATTAAAAACAGTACCATTAAAAACATTTTTTAAAATGTACACTAAAAAAGAATTAAATTATTACAGTATAATAATAATAATAAAGATTTATTTATAGCCCGCCCAATCACGAAGAATCCTGGCGGGTTACAACAATAAAATACATAAATTACAATGAAGTTAAAAATCAAACCCTAAACCTATTAAAACAGATAGTTATTACAAGTATAAAACATATTTTAAAAAGACAAAACTATATATAGAGAAAAAAACTACAGTGGTACCCCGGGTTACGAAAATAATTCGTTCCGCCGCCGCGTTCGTAACCCGAAATCCTTCGTAAGCCGAAAAAGCCATAGGCGCTAATGGGGAAAAGCCGCGATTTCGTGCGAAATAGCGCCGAAAAGCACCAAAAAAAATTTCGTAACCCGAAATAACCTTCGTAACCCGGAACAGTTTTTTCCTATTGATTTTTTTCGTAACCCGGAAATTTCGTAAGGCGGTGCTTTCGTATCCCGGGGTACCACTGTATATCAAATTTTTAAAGTAGTCCAACAGCCCAGCCTGTCCATATAGCAATTCCTTAAACGCCTGTTTGAACAGGTAGGTCTTCACCTGCCGGAGGAAGGCCATCAAGGAGGAAGCCATTCTGATCTCACTGGGCAGGGAGTACCAGAGTCTAGGGGCAGCCACCAAGAAGGCCCTCCCTACCACTTTAAGTTTTGAAAAGCACTTGTCACACCTTGGAAGAGTATAAACACAGTAATTTTTTTGATGTTTGTGATTTAAAATTTAAAATAAAATACTTTTCTGCATGGGGTTATTATACTAAAAAGAGGTAAATTTATGAACAGTGAAATTCTTGAGTGACATATAGCCATTTTAATACTGCCAATAAAATATAGTGACTTCTGCTAGCTATACTGATAATGGTTTTTCCGTTTAGCTCTCTTCATCTCTTCATAAACTCCATGCAGTTCTAGTACACACAAGATTTAAAGACTTCATAAAATTTAGACAATTTAGCAAAACATTTAGTTATTAATACCACATCTACCTCTTGGCCCTTTCACACAACACAATTCTAGCACTTTGATTCCACATTAATGGCCATGTTCCATCCTAAAGAATCCAAGGACTCATTCCCACTGGCATTATAACCCGATTTCCGATTCAGCTTTGCTCCGTGTCAGTAACCAATTCCAAAAGGTCCCTCATTCCCACTCTAAAAAAGGATCTTCTATGGAATTGCTTTTTTTGGCACAATTATCGTCCCCATTTGCACTGCTTCAAAATCTTTGTGTCAATTATCACTGGGAGGAAGGGAGAAGGAGGTCTCTTCTCCATGATCCCGGCCTAGTCAGGCTTCTTTGGGCCCCCACCGCCGACCCTCCTCCTCCTCCAACTTGTGGGGCCCCAGTGGAGCAGAAGCCCTTTGCCTGTGCCCTGGAGCCCCTCCACTGACCCTGCTCTCCACCATCTGCAGCTTCGCCCTGGGACACAGGAGGATGGTGTCTGTATTGGGGGTCTCTGGAAGTATGGGGGGCTATGGGAGCCTGTCCCACTTGCCCCTGCACCCAATCCTCCACCCGCACAAATACCCAAATCACCCCAGCAAGACCCTGGTCCACGAGCGGCCCTACCCTTGCCCCTCTGAGAGCTGCAACCACTGCTTCTCCCACTCCAACAAGCTGACCTGCCACCTCTGCATGCACATGAGCCACAAGCCCTTCCAGTGATGCACCACACCAAGGAACCCCGGAGAAGGAGGGGGATGAAAGAAGGGACCCAGGAGAAGGAGAATGACAGGGGACACATTTTTTAAAAAATTAAATTAATCGATGAATTAATAGATTGGTTCAGCAACTACTTGCCTTTGCAAATAGTTGGTAAACCAATCTATCAATTCATTGATTAATTTAATTTAAAAAAAGCATCCATAGGTCACATCAACAAATACACTGTGGGGTGTGTGTGACATCTCCAAAATGGGGAGGGATTGTAAACACCCCTCTGCCATTAGTCCCTCCCCTCCAGAATGAATCGATTCTGATCTGTCGTTCCCACTTATTGATCTCGCTTCAGAATCCATTCTTCTCAGAAGAACAGTATAGAAACTACTCTCTGGAAAAACTTTTTTTTTTGTCTTTGCCTCACTTTATGACAGGAATCGATCACAGTGTGACAGGAACCGGTTTCAAATGGGAATGAGAGTCATTTATACCGATCGGCAGTTCGCTCTATTTCATAGTGGGAATGCACTCCTAGTAACTGTAAACTCATGGGGGTATTTCTCAGCCAGAAAGCTACTGTGCCTCACCAAATCACAAATCCCAGGATTAGAACTTACACCTGCTAAAGTGAAATCACAGTGCTATAGCTGTGTAGTGTAAAAGGACCCTCTTTGTCTCTAGTTATCCTTCTTTGCTTCATTAATGTTTCATAAATCCTTTTAAATCCTACCAAACGTCTTCTCTTTATCACAACTTTCACATCCCACCCCCTGTATGATACATTTCAAGCTATATTTGGGGTGTTTTTGAGCTATACTGAGAATAATAAACAAAACACAGAAATACAGACTTAATAGCTTCAGGTTTTATAGCATCATGGTTTTATGTCTGGGTGACATGTTATCCCACATTCAGTATTGCTACAGTGTTTTTTCTACTTTTAGTTATTCAGAAGTGTAGTGCAATGTGAATTTTGGCTATTCTGAAAATTTCTCTGATTTTGCTTCATATTATTGGTAGATGCTAGTACCAACTATTATCGTATAGTGGTCTCAATGCATTCTTTAAGTAAGACTATGCTTGATAGGATCATGGATCTTACAACAGTGACATTGGTTCTCATAGTGAATGTACAATGAACTTGGCAATAAACCAAATCAAGAACCCAAGAACATAAGAAGTTGCTATCAAACATGTATGGTAAATATTAACACATACTTACATCTACCATCCTCTGAACATGCTTACTTATGGTCTTTGGATCAGGTTTTGGGGCTACACCAGAGGCCCAGTCTGCTACTACTGCTGGGGGTTTAGAAGGCGTCAAAGGCTACAGTAAGAATAAGAATATACAAATAAAACCTTCATTTCTGTGTTATTATAGGAAAAAGAATGGTGATGCTCTTCTATAAATATTGCCTTTAGAAACAGTTATTACCGTATATACTCGTGTATAAGTTGATCTCATGTATAAGTCGAGGTCAATTTTTGGGGCCAAAAATATGGATTTTCATATGACCCGTGGATAAGTCAAGGGTGTGCTCCCATCAGCGTTTCCCTCACTGGGCTTTCCTTGCAAAAGAAGCCCAGAAAGGGAGAGGCTTTTAGGTGATTGCGCATCCTCCTGGCGTCTCCTCAGCCAGGTCCCTTCGCTGAGGAAAGGGCCTCGCCGAAAAGAGGCTTTTGGGGAAGGCGGTCGCCCTTCCCAGCGTCCCCTGAGCAAGGCTCCTTCCCAAGGGAAAGGGCCTCACCGAAAAGAGGCTTTTGGGGAGGGTGATTACCCTTCCCAGCATCCCCTGAGCGAGGCTCCTTCCCAAGGGAAGGGGCCTCGCCCAGGAGAGGCTTCTGGGGAGGGCAATCGCCCTACCCAGCGTCCCCTGAGCGAGGTGCCTTCTCAAGGGAAGGGGCCTTGCCCAGGAGAGGCTTCTGGGGAGGGCGATCACCATCCCCAGCATCCCCTCAATGAGGCTCCTTCCCAAGGGAAGGGGTCTCGACCAGGAGAGGCTTTGGGGAGGGCGATCGCCATCCCCGGTCTCTCCTCCGCCTGGCTCTTTCCCCAGAGAAGGGGCCTGGCCGAGGAGAGGCTTTGGGGAGGGCGATCACCATCCCTGGCGTCTCCTCATCCAGGCCCCTTCTGGGGGGGAGAGCCTGGTGGAAGAGATGCTGCAGGGCGCGCGATCGTCTCCATCGCTGGGAGGGAGCCGGGCCAAGCGGGGGCTGCGGGGCAATCGGTCACCCTTGCCAGCATCTCCCCAGCTGGGCTATCTCTTGCAGAGGTAGCCCGGCTGGGGAGAGGCTTGGTCAAAGTACTGCATTGCCCCATTGATAAGTCGACCCGCGATTTTGGACGTCATTTTAGGGCAAAAATTTCTCGACTTATAGTCGAGTATATACGGTACTTCATGCCTTAGTCCTTACAAAATTTTCAGCACTCTAGGAAACCAAACAATATGTTAGAGACACATCCAATATCCACAAAATAATGACACTTTTATTGGCACAACAAAAAAAAATGCTAAAAAATACATCATGCAAGCTTTTGAAGCTACACTGGCTTTTTCAGCAGATAAAAGTGTCTTTCCAGTCAGGCTTCCCTTCTCATTTGGGAGCCAAGCAGGATCTTTTAAAAAGGAGCAACTGTAATCCTCACACAATGAACAATAGTGGCAAGAGTATGAACTTTATTGCATAGCGTTATGATAACGTTCCGGGAACCGAATGAGAACAGAACGCAGCAAAGTTTCCTGCACGGTTTGGTTCCCACCGAGTTCCCATTCTGAGCTCTAAGTGTTCCAACAGCATTCCAGGGTGAGAACGATGAAAAACAGTTCTCAGACAGATGGAACGTTATCATACTGGTACATGAAAAGTTAGTGCAGTAATCCTATCCATTCTTATATCCGTTCTGTCAGTCCTCGTGTCCTGATCGGCTGAGATAATTTTCTCCTTTGAAGTCATAGAGCATCCAAAAAGTCTAATGCTCTTCCAGGTATGACGTGGCACCATGTTAACATGTCGGAATGATTTTCCTCAAAGCAGAAATGGTTTTCCCCCACTTCATATTTAAACACACTTTAACATGTGAAAATATTTTATTTTTTATTTTATATGTGTGTGATATGTATATTCATGAATATCTATCTTGCTATCTGTATGTGTGTATCTTTCTATCTGTATATATATAAAATCGGTATTGATACATACATATATATTAATATAGAAGATATAAATATATGCATATGTGATATAATCACAGATGCACATGTGTGTTCGTGTGTGTGTATGTATATCTATCTATCTATCTATCTATCTATAGATATAGATATAATGGAGATAGATAGACAGATAGACAGACAGACAGACACAGAGGCATGTGTGTGTGTGTGTATAGATATATCTATCTGTGTGTGTGTGTGTGTGTGTGTGTGTGTGTGTATGTATATATATATATATATATAATTGTTATGGAGATACACATATATGTATACAAATATGCATATATGTGTGTGTATGTATGTATATAATATTGTTAAGGAGAAAAATATACATATATGGCGTGTGTATGCATATGTATATAGATATATCTCTCTATGTGTGTGTGATATATATAAATTACTCCCCCCTCCAAAAAAAAATCTGTGTACCTACCCACACTGTGAGTAGAAACAAACTGTGATGAGGAATACCTAGAATTTGCTTGCTAGAAGGAAGACTATCTATCTACACTGATGAAGTAAAGAATTTTCAATCCAAAGTACACATCATCAATTTATCATTATTAGTATATCATCAGTATATCATTAGTAGTACATCATACAGAATTCAACTGGACTTGTAGGTTGGTGAAGAATTAATTCTAGTATGTCAGAGAAGACTTGTGCCTCATCAAGGTACAATCCCTAGAATTCTGAAGCACAGAGTAATGTTAGATGAAGCGATGGCCAACTGCTTTACACCAGCATTTTGAATAAACCTAAAATAAAGTAGATGTAATTATAAATCCCCTCAATATGTAGGAACTCCCAATCCTTATCCATTTCAGCATTAATTGTTCTTTTTGGGTTTTTTCTTTTCTTTTTAATAATGTAATACCACACTGTTCAAGGTTTTTAAAAAAAAACACTTTGGAATTTGTCTGGAAAACTAATTTATACTGGACGTTAGTCTTCACATTAAGAAAGCTCCATCAGATATTTATTGATCTTTGTTAGATGAAGAGACAGCATTGTGATGCTGCAGCAAAAAAAAAACCTAATGCTAGGTCAGTGTGATGAAACAGCAAATAAGGCATTCAAAGGGGGGTTCGGTGCGATATAATGTGTTCCCGTTATGTTATCATCCCATTCTTAATTCTCGAATGCAATGAGTCCCATTTTCAGATCATTTTGCCACTGAACGTTTTCAGAACTTGATGGGAATGTTATAGGTTCTAATGTGATAAAGTTCTATATCAGGCGTCATTCTGGAAGTACTCTCTGTCCTTTCAAATCAGGTTTGACAAGAAACAGGAAAAGTTGCCCTCACTAACTCAACCCAAGAGTTTTCTTGAAATTGTTGTCTTTGGAGACAACTCCTTTGCTTGCACTGGGGACCCACCTTAAGTACTTTCACAGTTGGTCCTTTTTTAAAAAATATCTTGCTTGGCTCTGTGTGAGAAGGGAAGCCTAAGTAAAAAGTCTATAGGAAGGTTTGGCTTAGACATTTGTGTCATACAGTAAAGGCAACCTCTATGACGGTTAGTGCCTGATCTGGCTTTTTGTTAAATTATTATAGCTCAATCCCTCCCCGCCTCCCCCCAAGATACTGTGTATAGGTGCAGGAATGGCTGCTTTGCTCTATTCTGAATCTGATGTGTCTCAGTAACCAATGCTGCAAGTGTGGTTTGTTTGTTTGTATTAAGGATGTTATCTTCAATAATATTTATAACCTGAGTGTTGCATTGCATTTACTGAGTGGTTCTAATCTTTGAAGTACTGTTACTGAAATATTTATATGCGACACCATTTTTGGCTTAAATATTATGATTAAAGTGGTTAGAATACGTGAAAATATAATTTTATTTGTGGGAATTAGTATATCAATTAATTCTAAATCTAATAACAATAGCACAGTAAGTATCAACAACTTGTTTTTAATGATATAATGGATGATATAAGAAAATGAAACTTAAAACAGTTCTGAAACAATTGGTTAGAGTTCTTACTGCAGCTCGGTGACTTCTTGGCTCCCGTGCATATGAAAGTTCATAAATTTCATCTTCGGTGTAGTAAAGATCAAGGGACAACTGCAAACAAACACAACAGTTCACTTTTTTAAATGCTGCAGCATCCAATGAGTTTGTTGGGGATTTTGTATGATACAAAAACCAATTTACAATATATCAATATATCACTTAAAATAGAACCAGTCTAGTGGGGTAGCAAATGCTGACCTGTAGAAATCCTGGTTCATGTCTCCACTGAACCAGGAAACTCACTGGGTGACCTTGAAACCATCTCACCTCCCTTATAGAACTGTTGTGAGAAAAATAAATAGAGAGGAACAGAACCACTTACACACCTTGAGCTCACTGAAGCCAAAATGGGGTGCAAACACAACTAATAAATATAATAAACACCTAAATAAAATCAAGAACAATTTTGAGTCCTAGTGTCACAGGCAATGCAAAGTGAATACATGGTTTGCATCCTATTCATGAATTATGTTGTGGCCATCTGTCGGAGATGGTTTGATTTTGAGTTCCTGCATAGCAGGGGGTTGGACTGGATGGCCTTTGTGGTCTCTTCCAACTCTGATTTTATTATTCAAATCCATTTAACTTCCAATTCTATGATTCTATGTTGTCTGACTTGCAATTCACTTTTATGGTCACTTCACTGGTCAGAATTGTCAGCAGATGCCTAACACAGCATGTCCAGCTACAGGAAAAGAACTGGGTGCAACCTCACTCATCTGCCCCACTCTCCAGCATCACAGAAGTTGAAATACTGGGATTGGGAATGCACTGTTTAAAAGGTAGGTTTCAGGGATAGCAGGACCCCAACCTGTATTTTCCAGCATCAGCCCATATGAATCTTAGTAATCAAAAAAATGATCTGCAATTCAGCCACTTATAAGGTGAGACTGGAACTAACATAAAATGAGTACTATTTTCTTCCAGCATGCAGTTTCTTTCACCCTTTGGGTTTCATATGAAGTCCTCTTCCTAGTTAAACTTCTTACGGGATAAACATGGAATGGTACCCCAAAACTGTACCACTGGTGACTATCAAAGCAAGAGATATAGAAAAAAAAAAAAACAGATGTGGCCACTTACATATTCTTCTAAGCTACCTTAAATAGCCGTGACAGGTCCTACATCCATAGCAAATGTCAGAACTGGAGACGCTAAGGCTCTCTAAATGTTGTTGAACCTTAATTCTATGAGCTCTGTGCTAATGGTAAAAATGATGGTCATCAATACCTGACTCAGGATTTTCTGGCTCCTGGTACAATAAAAAAAATTAATTACCATACAACACTAACGCTTCAGAATCTTGAGAATTAAGGGTTGGTTCTGTATGCTGAGTTGGGGTCAAAAGTGAACATTCAAGACAGATTACTGGATTTTAATTTTTTTTTATTTTGTGTTTCTGTTTTTCTTTTTGTTTTTATTGATTGACAGTAGAAGGAAGGAAGGAAGGAAGGAATTCTCCCACATGGGATTCAAGGTAGTTTACAGTAATTTAAAAAGGTCCAGCTAAAATGTTAATCACAAAAATTTAAAATGACTCTTCTATCATCCATCACCTAATTTTTGTTACTACGTATGTATGCTTGTTTTCCTTTCTATCTTCATATCCTGTCTATCTCTTATTTGTGAAGTCGAAAACTTTCATGGCTGGCATCCATAGGTTTTTTTTGTGGATTTTTCAGGCTATGTGGCCATGTTCCAGAAGAGTTTATTCCTGACATTTCACCAGCATATGTGACTGGCATCGTCAGAGAATGCTGGCATGGAAGAGAGTTGGATATACACACACACATACACATACACATACACATACTGTGTGACCCTGGGTAGAGACCCTCCCTGCCCAGGGTCACACAATATCCAACTCTCTTCCATGCCAGCATTCTTGCCTTTTCTTTCCTGGCATTAATGTCTTTTCTAGTAAGACTAGTCTCATGATGTGTTTGAAGCATGATACCCTCAGTTTAGTCATCTTGGCTTCCAGGGAGAGTTCACCCTTGATCTGCTCTAGGACCCATTTGTTTGTCCTCTTGGCCATCCATGCTTGCTTCATCACTCTTTTCCAGCACCACATCTCAAATGAGTTAATTTTCTTTCTATCCACTTTCTTTACTGTCCATCTCTCACACCCATACATGTGGGAAAGACAATGGCTTGGACAAACCTATCTTTAGTGTTCAGTTTTACATCTTTCCTCTTAAAGATCTTGTTTAGTTCTTTCATAGCCGCCCTTCTCAGTCCTAGTCTTGAAGGCTATAAATTCTTGATCACAATCTCTGTTCTGATCAATGATTGATCCAAGATATGAAAGTCATCTAACTCAAATTTATGTAAATCCTCTGTAGCTATTACTTTTGTTTTCTTAATGTTCAACATTAAGCCTGCCTTACCACTTTCCTCTTCAACTTTTTCCAGTAACCATTCCAAGTCTTTGTTGGAACCACCACTATCTTAAACTAAATAAAATAAAACAGTGATGTTATCTGAGAGAGGGCACATTTCCAAATCCCATTCCACTGGCTCTGGGGCACCTTCTGTCAGGCCTCCTACTCTCTCTGTGATGTCTTCCTTCACTTGTCTGCCACAGTTATGTACTGCATAGTAGGGGGAGCATGTGTGGGGAAGCTTAAATCTTCTCCATAATTTCTCTCCTCTCCCCACTCTGGAGTTAAACAGCAGGAGCTATGCAAGAAAGATCCAGTCCTCAGTTGTTTGTTATGATCAGCTGAACAGCCTAGACAGAAGGCGATCATGATCAAGGAAAAGTTTAAATCTCACTTTCCTTGCAATATCTTTAAATTGTAGCCCTTTTTGCTCAGCTAATGCAAGGTGTGAGAGGAGTGAGTGGTGCTGATGAAAAGAAGTAGAGTTATGCGTTTCTATGTGTCTAGCACATGTTGCGGGGGGGGGGGAGAAGAAAGTGGTGTGTGAATGTACTTAAACTACAGATCCCCCATCACTGGCATGTAGCCCCAAATCAATGAGTACCCAGACTGTTGGGGGCAATTAGCTTACAGTTGTAAACCACTTAGACTTTGTTAGTTCAATATGAAGAGGTATATAAATGAAGCTGTTTGTTTGATTGCACCATTTATTTATTTGTCTACTTAAACCACGCAGATAAATGTACTGTATATACTTGACTATAAGTCAAATTCATACATAAGTTGAGGACAAATCTGGGGGCCAAAATTATGGATTTTGATATCCTAATAATAATAATAATATTAATAATAAAGTGTATTTATGTCTTCCTGCCTCTCCCAATTGGATCGAGGCGGGATCACAGCAGAGTTTAAAAAATACAATTAAAACGTTACAATATTATTACCACACAAGTTAAAAACATAAAATCAGCAATCATGGGGTCAGATGATCTCGTTCCATATGACCTGTGGATGAGTGTGAAACCTAGGGGCAGGTAACAAAGGACGTAAAGATGAAACAAAGGAAACAAAGGAAAATGATGGCAAAGAACTTATAAAATTCCAGCAGGCATAACTGTTTTATGTTGACCCTAAAGGCTGGATGAAGAGAAACTATGGTAAATGGTGGCTGTGTGATGTGTGAGAAATTAGGCTTTTAAGGTCAGACACAGACTGAGCTAAGGAAACACACACATGTTGAAAAGGATGGAAAGGCAAAACAAAGGAAATTGTGATTACATTAGCAGTGATTGTAGCCTTTAACTTCAATGCAGTAACTGTCTATTTTCATCTAGAAAAGCTGAAAAACATACACTAATGCAGACATACACAACATGATAGTAGGTAGGGACCAAAATTAAAATAGGTTAAACTTCTTTGGGCCACAAATAGGTTTTAATTAAATATTAATTTATTAATATTATTATTAATTCCATCCTCCTCTATCTGGCCCTTCTTCCACCATATGGCCCTCTCCTCAAGAGGAAGTCAAACAGTGGAGGAGCTTTGGAGTTGTTCCACATCCTTGCGGGTCATTCAAAATCCTTTGGCAGTCTGCATGCAGCCCCTGGGCCATATGTTGTGCATGCCTGCATTAATGTCTTATATCAAATACTTCAAAGCCCAATTCCTCCTGGCACTCCTTTGAGAGGAAGTATCAAAGAGCCACCACTTCTGCCATTTTCTGCCAGGCATTCAAAAAGGTCAGAAGCGACACTGCGGCAGACGGAGTACAGGGGGGTTAGTTCTTCTTTTAGGTCCTCTTAGGGTGGACTAAACTCTTGCCTTTTGCCATTCTATGCAGAGAATGGGATGACTCCTTCTTATATAAGAGTTAAGGTACTGTAGTTACTTTCACCCAAGGATAAGTGAACCTAGGCTTTTTGGGTCAATTTTTGGATTAGATTTCTAGACTTATATGTACGTTTAAAAAAAAAAGACAAAGGAGCACCTGTAGCACTTAAAAGCTTACTTGTTATTCCAGTCAATGCAGAAAATTTATAATCCAAATTGACATTCACAGAATGATAGCAGTTTTCACTTAAGGTGGCTTTACACTAACATTGTGAAAGTTCACAGCTCTGTTTCATTTCTGATGTGTTGAGTTCTTTGACTAAAATGTAATGGGAACCAAGTGTTTCAACAAGAAAGCATCTTGTGATAGCAGTAATATCAGACTGGAGAACCACTAGTCTTACAGCCTATTTCATTCTTAGAACTGCAGGATGGACATAGCCAAAAACTGCTTCTGGAAGCTTAGGACACAATGAAAATAAATTGGACCTCAAGCTGCTTAGGGGCAATCTTCAGTGAGATAATTACCCATACTTCAGCCATTCTTCAGTCTCACCCTCCAAAGGTGTATCAGTGGCATAGGTTCAATGCAATGAACCTATGTGTGCACTATTTATTTATTCAGCAGAGTGAGGCAACTGCCTCAGAAATAGATGCTAGGCGGTGGCAAGAAAGTTTGGGGGAAGACAGCTATATACTATGTGGTTTGCCCTGAACTAGTCTGCCACCTTTAAGTACTGTATAGTTAACAATCCCCTCCCATTACCAATGTTACATAAAAATTCAACAGCCCATCTAGGCAATTTTTCTAAATGGAATGTGAAGATTCATTTTCTTTTTTGTCTTAGGCAGGAAAGTATCTTAGGCTGGCCCTGCACTTCATGTACCAATAAAGTGTGCTATAAGCTGTAAAAATGTCTGCCATTATATCTGTTAGTCCTTCAAGTGATACACACAATGTTTCATTCCCTGCCTGGATTAAACTGCCCAGCCCAGCTAAAACCTCCCAACATTCAAGCGATACCATAAAATAAGCAGAGTAAAATATATACAATCTATAAAGACCATGACTTACTGTGAGGAGATGAACAAGATCCTTGTTAGCCTCCAAGGGGGGCTCCCAACTCTTGCAGCTGTACCAGTTCATTCACATGATTGTACAAAGAATACAATTTATGGACATTAACTTTGTTGTCTTCCAAGTAATCTGGCATAGCCTCATAAAG
Organism: Sceloporus undulatus; assembly: GCF_019175285.1. Classification (NCBI taxonomy): domain Eukaryota; kingdom Metazoa; phylum Chordata; class Lepidosauria; order Squamata; family Phrynosomatidae; genus Sceloporus; species Sceloporus undulatus. The sequence goes on along the minus strand of NC_056522.1, from coordinate 324,887,673 downwards.
GGAAATCAAGTCTTTCAGGTGTACTCCAAGGATAGGGATCTTAAAAGCATTGCACTCATTGTAAGCACGCCGATAATTATCATAGTTCCTACAAGATGACAGCAATTCTGTCATTTCATTGAACACCTAAAGGAAAGCAACAAAAGCAACATTATTTAATTAAAAGATTGTATGTACAGTGCTGTGTAAATTTACAGCGCTATATAAATAAAGCTTAATAATAATAATAATTGCGTATATTGATAGGGTTGTTTTAAAACCACAAGACAAAATAATCAATCCAGCTAAATTAAATGCCAACATACTGGCTGCACTTGCCATGGTTTACTGTAGCTAAATTATAGCATTATGAACATGAGCCTTTATGAATCTTGGATTCACATAATCCCTCCTTCCCAGATGCAACCACAATGAGGAAATCAGGGGCTTTCATTTCCAATTATGATTAGCCACAGTCATCTAAATTCTAAACCATGGTCAATCTTGGCTGTGGCTACTTGGAACAAGCTAACTTCATAAAATACAGTTTAAGGTTCAAATAATATTTAAAACTACAATTAACTTACAAATGTAAGTGAAAGCTTTCAAACTCTTCCTCGCAATGCCATTGGAAAAGAGAGAAGGGAAGAGTGAATAGACTCATATTGCTAAATTATGGTTTAGTGTTATATCTAAATTACGCCACCAATGTGACTGTTCTGCAAGACTTCCAGCACAGTCCTATCAAAAACCTCTTTTCAAAAAGAAGCAGAAGCTGCTGTTGCTGCTGCTTTAATTAAGATGGCAAAAGCCTAAAGATCTCTTAACAAATCAAATATGATTTCCAAACTAATAACACAAGTAATAAACAAGAGGATATCCTTCTGGAATCTACCATTGTGACAGCAATATAATCCACTAACAAATTTCATTTCATTCTTGTGATATGGATTTACAATGACTAACAATTCAATTCTTAACCATTCAAAACAATATCTAAAACCAGAAAAACAAGCAAACAGCATACAGGGAAGAGTACAGCTAACCTTATGTACATCATGAGGAACATGAGAACTTGTTTCTTTAAGTCTAGAGATGGAACTGTGGCAAAGACCACCTATCACAGCCATTAAAGTGTTGAAGTTCTGCAACTGATGAAGTTTCTGTATCAAAAATGAACAACAGTTATTATTCAGTCTTTGATTAATTGAATACACTTCTGGAATAGTGTCATTAAACAGGGAGATCATCTCAATCTGGTTTTACAGTTTCAGTTCCACACAATGTTTTGTAATATAGCTTTTCTTTAAGAATAATTTAATTCAGTGCCCCTAAGCATTCTTGGTCTCTAGTACCAAAGATAAATAAGTAATGTCCACAACCACATCTGTTTCAGTAGCTGAGGTATACCTGTATTTCATTATTCAGTTCTTAGCATCCAGCCATTCACGTTCTGCACATTAACTCTAGCAATACCACCTGTGTTAGTCTGGATCAGTATGCACAGAGATCTTGTAGCACCTTTGAGACTGGGAGAAAGATGTTGGAACATAAGCTTCCATAGACTCAAGTCTACTGTAGACTTGAATCTACGAAAGCTTACATTCCAACTTCTATCAGTCTCAAAGGTGCTACAAGATCCCTGTGCATACCAATCCAGAATAACACAGTGATGTCTGAATTCAAGAAATACCAGATAAGCCTATGCAAGGGATGGATGTGACTGGTAGCTGCATTACTGTTAAAAGGCCCAAATGGTAGAGGGCAATGGTAGTAATGCTGGAGAGGTTGCCAGAGGGGAAGCATGTTCAGTATGGGGAGGGTGACCTGAATGGAATCAAGTCAATGGAAATGATAGCTTGAAAGGAAGTGGAAAGGATGCCCTGAACAGAATAAAAAAAGAGTAAACTAAACTCAGAAAAATGTATAATTCAATTGACCTGGGCGACATGAATGAATTTGATGAATACTTCAGCCCGAAGTTGTGGTGTTGGTCTGTTAAGCACCATTAGTTGTACCCACTGGGAAACACCATTACAAAGAGCAACTGAACGTTCCATTGTTGGATTGTCCTTTACACAGCCATTCATGATGTAGTTCTGATAATCTGAAAACTTCAACAACAAAAGAAGGGACACATGGTTCAGCTGTAAGACAGACCTAATAAAGATATTTTTTCTATTAAATGAAGCATTCTATATAACCTATACTTAAGCTTACAGAAATTTAAACAGTGCAACCAAAAGTGGGGTCCTACAGGGTTCTGTCCTGGCCCCAGTGCTGTTAAACATCTTTATCAATGACTTGGATGACAGAATTGGGGGTATACTTATAAAATTTGCTGATGACACCAAATTAGGAGTAGCTAATACCCCTGAGGACAGGATCCAAATTCAGAATGACTTTAATAGATTAGAAAGCTGGGCCAAAGCTAACAAAATGAATTTCAGCATGGAGAAATGTAAGGTACTGCACTTAGGGTGGAAAAATGAAATGAACAGATATAGGATTGGTGACACTTGGCTGAATGAGACTACGTGTGAAAGGGATCTGGGAGTCCAAGTCAACATGAGTCAACAGTGCGATGCGGCAGCTAACAAAGCCAATGCAATTTTAGGCTGCATCAATAAAAGTATAGTGTCTAGATCAAGGGAAGTAATAGTGCCACACTATTCTGCTCTGGTCAGGCCCCACATGGAATACTGTATCCAGTTCTAGGCCCCACAATTTAAGAAGGACATTGAGAAACTGGAGCATGTCCAAAGGAGGGCAACTAAGATGGTGAAGGGTCTGGAAACCATGCCCTATAGGAATACCTTAGGGAGCTGGGGATGTTTAGCCTGGAGAAGAGAAGGTTAAGAGCTGATAGGATAGCCCTGTTTAAATACTTGAAGGGATGTCATATTGAGGAGGGAGCAAGCTTGTTTTCTGCTGCTCTAGAGACTAGGACCAGGAGCAATGGATGCAAGCTCCAGGAAAAGAGATTCCACCTTAACATTAGGAGGAACTTCCTGACAGTAAGGGCTGTTCAACAGTGGAACATACTCCCTCGGAGTGTAGTGGACTCTCCTTCCTTAGAGGTCTTAAAACAGAGGCTGGATGGGGCATCTATCAGGGATGCTTTGATTTAGATTCCCTGCATGGCATGGATGGCCCTTGCAGTCTCTTCCAATTCTATGATTCTATGACAGTCTGAAACCAGCCAATTTGAGACCATGAGTAGTTTGGAAAAGAGATCATAAAATCTCTTTTGGCAGGTATCAGTGGGTAACACTTCGTAGAATAGCAAACCACATGGAAAACATATTTGATATACAGTATTATTCTTAAGTAATGGAAGGTTCTCAGTATTTTAACATAACAGATCATTTGTAAGATACTTCTTCACATATAAAAACAATTCCTGCACTGGCCTTTATGCTATTTGAAGTTTCTTCAAAGACAAAGGAACAGAATACAGGCACTAGTTGTACAGCACAACTAATAATTGTTCAAAATGGGGAAAAAAGAATTCTTACTTAATTCCTCACTATTCCTCAAATTATGCTGAAATGCACAACTCATAACAATGGAATGCTTTATTTCACACATTAATGACATCAAAGAATATATTTATTAGTAAATATCTACAAAATTCCATTTTGTGCAGCTCAGCCACTTGTTCAGTGCTTACAGGAAAAGAAATAAAGCATTCTCTTTCTTAAACTCAATAATAATTAACTATTTAATGAAAAGATGTTAAGCATTACATTCCAAGAATATTATTATATTATAAGAATATTATATTGTACAGTCCGGATCCCTCCACGTAAGGCGAATTCCGCCTATGCTCGAGCCCCATTAGAAACAATGGGGCTTGTGCGCGGCGGCACGGGCGCACACGCCCATTCAATTGAATGGGACGTGCCGCCCCTTCCACCCCGCACGCGCCCCGCGGCTTGAGCGCGTATGCTCAAGGCCGCGTATGGCGCGGGCGCACTGTATAGTTATATAATTATGAGTGTGTGCTGTGTCAGTGGTTTGTAGGCAGCAACTTGTGCATAAAGATGTGAATTCAGCTTCCAAGGCTGTTAGATTTTAATTCGACATATGAAAAAAGTAAAGGAGCTAGGGCTTAAAATAAAGGGTACTGATGCATGACTAAGTGAAAACTTTTACGCTTTGCTCACTGAATTGCTAAACCTCCATCTGAAACTCCAGAACTGTTATTCAGGGAACAAGGCTATGCTGGCTCTATTTGCAAATAATAATAATAATAATAATAATAATAATAATAATAATAATATATTTATACCCCACCCCTCTGAGGTCAATCGGGGCTGCTAACAATAATAAAATACAGTACATTATACATCAAAATCTACTTTTGCAGATCCATTCTGCAACTTGAAAGCAATATGATTAGGAATTTTCAAGGAAAAAAATATGAAGAGAATAAACAAGAAACACTTACTGTTCTGTGGGTACTGGGGTTTGGTTCTAGGACCTCCCATAAATACCAAAATCCGTGGATGCTCAAGTCCCAGTAAATAAATGACCTAGTCATTAGGGGAGGTAAATGGGTATGCATTTACCCCTCACTGCAGTAAGGCATTCACCACTCCCCTTACCGACTCAGCCAGTCCCCCTTAGCTTTCATAGAAGCCAGAAAGGGCAATGATTCAGTATACATGTATACATATCTCTCACCTCTAAAAAAAATCTGGTCTGCTGCACAAATTGAAAAAATATAGGATATGTAGGTCCCAAAATTACATCCACTGGACCTGTCCCAACTGCAGCATCCAAGTCAGAGCAGATCAAAGTAATTTTGTCTCTAAAGTGTCTTGCAAATTCTTTACAATATATTTCCAAGTGGTCTTTGGTCCAAAACAGGCTGCAGAAACAATCCAGTTTGAGACCATTTTAACTGCCCTGGCTCAGTGCTAGGGAATTCTGGGAATTGTAGTTTATTTTGGCATCAGGGCTCTCTGGCAAAGAAGGCTAAACATCTTACAAAACTACAATTGCCAGAATTCCCTAGCATCAAGCCAGGGCAGTTAAAGTGGTCTCAAACTACTTTATTTCTGCAGTCTGTTTTGAACCCATGTTTTCTTCTTGTGGGTCAGAGTGTAAAAGTCCCTTAACCACTCAAGACTGCTCTGCTGAATGACATTACATAGCCACAATGGTGGCAAAGAAGTATTATTTTTTTACTGCCATCATCACCACAGAATAGGCTTTCCAATGAGGTCTATTCCGTGTTCAGTCAGACTCACTCTTGAGTAAGCAAAGATACTTAAGGCCAGTCACTTCCACCATCCTGACCATTTGCCTATTCCAGGGTTCACCCAGGGTTTTGACAGGGTGACAGGGAATTTCCCAAGATCCATCAGGAATCCATAAGTCACCTGGAACTGACCATCTTAATTGACCCCTCCACCCATGACGAGGCTCAGGAAGATCAGCATTTTAAGTTGGTCCCTAAATGGCCACAGAAACCGATTGGGTGACCTTTGGCAAGTCACATTCTCTCAGGCCTGAGACCGACAGGCAGGAAGCGTCGTGGTGACACTGATTCTAGGGTTCAGGAGCACATAGCAACCGCATGCTCCTGAACCCTAGTCTGTGCGGACGCCACCATCATGGTGGTCTCCTGTCCATACGGGGACCGCCACCGTACAGTGACCAGACGTTGCTGGCAGGAAGCAGCGTCAGAGATGCATCAAAAAGGGAGCCGCCTAGAGCATGTGGATGATGCAGCACAGATGCTGGGCTTACGGGGGTGGCTTCTAGCCACATGTATGTACTGCCCCTCAGTCTTGGAGAAAGGCCAATTATATCTCATTATATGGCCACCTTAGAGCTGCCATTAGTCAGAAATGACTTGAAAGTACACAGCGTCAACATCAAAATGGTTTAAATTCTACTGACAGTTTAATGATTTCTTTAAGATAACTTGTTGTATTTTTTGAACTCTCCATGTGTTTACTTGTTGTTGTTTTTTCTTATCAGCTATCCTGAGTCCCAACTTTGGGGGAAAAGTGGGCTATGAACAAAGTGATACAAGCTACTACTTATTGTAGTAGTAAGCCCTAAACACTGTTCCTGAGGGTTTGGCAAAAACCAAGTTGCTGCTCAGTTTACACAAAAAAGACTTGCTGCTCATCTAGAAATGGGCAAAGTGTGGACTCCAGAGCACATGAACCTCCAAGGCTATTTTTGAGGCCTCCAAAGGCTCCCAGCAACCCACCTAAAAATGTGGGAGGGGGATGATGATGATGATGATACAGTTGTCCCTCGATTTTCACAGACTTGGAGTCCACGCCCCTCACCTGTTCGCGGGCAGCATATGGAGGGGGATAAAATGGGGCACACACCACCATTCAATCCAATGGGGCTTGAATATTGGTGATTTTTCATTTTTGTGGGGGGGGGGGGTCTGGAAAGGATCCCCTGCGAAAACCAAAGGGCAACTGTACTTCTTTCTTTCTTTATATCCCAACCTTTCCCCAAAACTGCGACTCAGAGTGGATTCCAAGATTAAAAACAGTACAGTTAAAAACAGGAAAAAATGTTACATTAAAACAGAATTAAATGATTACAATATTAAAACAGATTGCATTAAAAAATAAAAGATAATTAAAAAATAAAGGTGTTTAAAATACTTTAAAAGAATATAGCTTTAAAATACTTTAAAAGAACAAAGATTTAAAAGACATTAAAGTGTCCCCTATACCATTTGGGGACCACTAATTTCTGTAAAAAAAATGAATACCTTTCTGTTTAGGCAAGCTATGAAGACACACCCAACTAAAGGTGGTGGCAGGTTTGGGTGTGCAACGCCAGTACCCTGGTGAGAACAAACTGTGATACCCAAAAAAGGATCTGAAGCTGAATGTAAAGTTTAAAATGGGGAAATTTAATTTAAAGGACAAAAATAAAAGGTCTTCTCCTCCCCAGCTCTAAACAAAAGATACTTTACAGTTTCAGCTTTCTTCCAGACGACATCTTTCTGGGTCCAATGTAGTTTGCTCTCCTCACTCAATGGAGCTGGTGCAGGGTCTTTCAGCTCCTAAATTCCTCTATTTTCTTGCTGATGGTACTGTAACTGATTCGGCTGAGTTGGTAACTAATATGGCTGAGTGGTGTAAGAAATGCCCTTTCCGGCTGTCTGGGCCTGCTTGCCACCAAAAGACAGCTCTCTGCGGTGGGGAAGCTTAAATCATTATCCATATTTCTCTCATCTCCCACTCTGGATTAAAACAGCAGGCGCTATGCAAGAAAGATCCAGTCCTCAGTTGTTTGTTTGATCAGCTGACAGCCTAGACAGAAGGCGATCATGATCAAGGAAACGTTTAAATCTCACTTTTTTGCCAATATCTTTAAATTGTAGCCCTTTTGCTCAGCTTATGCAAGGTGTGAGAGGAGTGAGTGGTGTGATGAAAGAGTAGAGTTTGCGTTTCTATGTGTCTAGCACATGTTGCGGGGGGGGGAGAGAAAAGTGGTGTGTGAATGTTACTTAAACTACAGATCCCCCCTCACTGGCCTGTGCCCCCAAATCAATGAGTACCCAGACTGTTGGGGGCAATTAGCTTACGTTGTAACCACTTAGACTTGTTAGTTCAATATGAAGATGGTATATAAATGAAGCTGTTTTGTTTGATTGCACCATTATTTATTGTCTACTTAAACCACGAGTAAATGTACTGTATATACTTGACTATAAGTCAAATTCATACATAAGTGAGGACAAATCTGGGGGCCAAAATTATGGATTTTGATATCCATAATAATAATAATAATCATAATATAAAGTGTATTTACTGTCTTCCTGCCTTCCCACTTGGTCGAGGCGGGATCACCGCAGAGTTTAAAAAATACAATTAAAACGTTATACACTATTAGTACCCATCAAGTTAAAAACATAAAATCAGCAATCATGGGGTCAGATGATCTCGTTCCATATGACCTGTGGATGAGTGTGAAACCTAGGGGCAGGTAAACAAAGGACGTAAAGATGAAACAAAGGAAACAAAGGAAATGATGGCAAAGAACTTATAAACATTCCAGCAGGCATAATGTTTTATGTTGACCCTAAAGGCTGGATGAAGAGAAACTATGGTAATGGTGGCTGTGTGATGTGTGAAATTAGGCTTTTAAGGTCAGACACAGACTGAGCTAAGGAAACCACACATGTTGAAAAGGATGGAAAGGCAAAACAAAGGAAAATTGTGATTACATTAGCAGTGATTGTAGCCTTTAACTTCAATGCCAGTACTGTCTATTTTCATCTAGAAAAGCTGCAAAACATAACACTAATGCGACATACACAACTGATAGTAGGTAGGGACCAAAATTAAAATAGGTTAAACTTCTTTGGGCCACAAATAGGTTTTAATTAAATATTAATTTATTAATATTTTATTAATTCCATCCTCCTCTATCTGGCCCTTCTTCCCACCATATGGCCCTCTCCTCAAGAGGAAGTCAAACAGTGGAGGAGCTTTGAGTTGTTCCACCTCCTTGCGGGTCATTCAAAATCCTTTGGCAGTCTGCATGCAGCCCTGGCCATATGTGTGCATGCCTGCATTATGTCTTATATCAAATACTTCAAAGCCCAATTCCTCCTGGCACTCTTTGAGAGGAGTATCAAGAGCCACCACTTCTGCCATTTTCTGCCAGGCATTCAAAAAGGTCAGAAGCGACACTGCGGCAGACGGAGTACAGGGGTTAGTTCTTCTTTTAGGTCCTCTTAGGGTGGACTAAACTCTTGCCTTTTCCATTCTATGCAGGAATGGGATGACTCCTTCTTATATAAGAGTTAAGGTACTGTAGTTACTTTCACCCAAGGTAGTGAAACCTAGCTTTTTGGGTCAATTTTTGGATTAGATTTCTAACTTATATGTACGTTTAAAAAAAAAAAAAGACAAGGAGCACCTGTAGCACTTAAAAGCTTACTTGTCTTCCAGTCAATGCCAGAAAAATTTATAATCCAAATTGACCATTCACAGAATGATAGCAGTTTTCACTTAAGTGGCTTTACACTAACATTGTGAAAGTTCACGCTCTGTTTCATTTCTGATGTGTTGAGTTCTTTGACTAAAATGTAAGTGACCAAGTGTTTCACAAGAAAGCATCTTGTGATAGCAGTAATATCGCGACTGGAGAACCACTAGTCTTACAGCCTATTTCATTCTTAGAAACTGCAGGATGGACATAGCCAAAAACTGCTTCTGGAGCTTAGGACACAATGAAAATAAATTGGACCTCAAGCCTTAGGCCAATCTTCAGTGATATAATTACCCATTACTTCAGCCATTCTTCAGTCTCATCCCTCCAAAGGTGTATCCGTGGCATAGGTTCATGCAATGAACCTATTGTGTGCACTATTTTTTTATTCAGCCAGAGTGAGGCAACTGCTCAGAAATAGTGTAGGCGGTGGCAAGAAAAGTTTGGGGACAGACGCTATACTATTTGGTTTGCCCTGAACTAGTCTGCCACCTTAAGTACTGATAGTTAACAATCCCCTCAATTACCATGTTACATAAAAATTAACAGCCCATCTAGGCAATTTTTCTAATGGAATGTGAAGATTCATTTTCTTTTTGTCTTAGGCAGGAAAGTATCTTTGCTGGCCCTGCACTTCATGTACCAATAAGTGTGCTTAAGCTGTAAAAATGTCTGCCATTATATCTGTTAGTCCTTCACGTGATACACACAATGTTTATTCCCTGCCGGATTAAACGCCCAGCCCAGCTAAAACCTCCCAACATTCAAGCGATACCATAAAATAAGCAGAGTAAAATATATACAATCTATAAAGACCATGACTACTGTGGGAGTGAAACAGTATCTTGTTAGCCTCCAAGGGGGCTCCAAACTCTTGCAGCTGTACCAGTTCATTCACATGATGTACAAAGAAACAATTTATGGACATTAACTTTGTTGTCTTCCAGTAATCTGGCATGCCTCATAAAGGGAAATCAAGTCTTTCAGGTTACCAAGGATAGGGATCTTAAAAAGCATTGCACTTCATGTAAGCACGCCGATAATTATCATAGTTCCTACAAGATACAGCAATTCTGTCATTTCATTGAACACCTAAAGGAAAGCCAACAAAAGCAACATTATTTAATTAAAGATTGTATGTACAGTGCTGTGTAAATTTACAGCGCTATATAAAAAAGCTTATAATCAACTAATTGCGTATATTGATAGGTTGTTTTAAAACCACAAGACCAAATAATCAATCCAGCTAAATTAAATGCCAACATACTGGCTGCACTTGCCATGGTTTACTGTAGCTAATTATAGCATTATGAAATGAGCCTTTATGAATCTTGGAGGTCACATAATCCCCCTCCCAGAGCAACCACAATGAGGAAAGCGGGCTTCACCAAATGATTAGCCACAGACATCTAAATTCGAAACCATGGTCATCTTGGCTGTGGCTACTTGGAACAAGCTAACTTCATAAATACAGTTTATAGGTTCAATATATTTAAAACTACAATTAACTTACAAATGTAAGTGAAAGCTTTCAAACTCTTCCTCGCACTGCCATTGAACAAAGAGAGAAGGAAGATGAATAGGACTCATATTGCCAAATTATGGTTTAGTGTTATATCTCAATTCGCCACCAATGTGACTGTTCTGCAAGACTTCCAGCACCAGTCCTATCAAAAAAACCTCTTTTCAAACAGAAGCAGAAGCTGCTGTTGCTTGCTCTTTAATTACGATGGCAAAAGCCTAAAGATCTCTAACAAAAATCCAAATATGATATTCCAAACTAATAAACAACAAGTAATAAACAAGAGGTACCTTCTGGAATCTACCATTGTGACAGCAATATATCCACTAACAAATTTCATTTCATTCTGTTGATATGGATTTACAATGACTAACAATTCAAATCTTAACCATCAAAACAATATCTAAAACAGAAAAAACAAGCAAACAGCATCAGGCAAGAGTACAGCCTAACCTTATGTACATCATGAGGGAACATGAGAAACTTGTTTCTTTTAAGTCTAGAGATGGAACTGTGGCAAAGACCACCTATCACAGCCTTAAAGTGTTGAAGTTCTGCAACTGATGAAGTTTCTGTATCAAAATGAACAAAAGTTATTATTCAGTCTTTGATTAATTGATCACTTCTGGAATAGTGTCATTAAACAGGGAGATCATCTCAATCTGGTTTTACAGTTTCGTTCCACACAATGTTTTGTAATTAGCTTTTTTTTAAGAATAATTTAATTCAGTGCCCCTAAGCATCTTGGTCTTAGTACCAAAGATAAATAAGTAATGTCCACAACCACATCTGTTTCAGTAGCTGAGGTATACCTGTATTCATTATTCAGTTCTTAGCATCCAGCCCTTCACGTTCTGTCACATTAACTCTAGCATACCACCTGTGTTAGTCTGGATCAGTATGCACAGAGATCTTGTAGCACCTTTGAGACTGGGAGAAAGATGTTGGACTCAAGCTTCCATAGACTCAAGTCTACTGTAGACTTGAATCTACGAAAGCTTACATTCCAACTTCTATCAGTCTCAAAGGTGCTACAAGATCCCTGTGCATACACAATCCAGAATACAAAGTGATGTCTGAATTCAAGAAATACCAGATAAGCCTATGCAAGGGATGGATGTGACTGGTAGCTGCATTACTGTTAAAAAGCCCAAATGGTAGAGGGCAATGGTAGTAATGCTGGAGAGGTTGCCAGAGGGGAAGCATGTTCAGTATGGGGAGGTGACCTGAATGGAATCAAGTCAATGGAAATGATAGCTTGAAAGGAGTGGAAAGGATGCCCTGAACAGAATAAAAAAAGAGTAAACTAAACTCAGAAAATGTATAATTCATGACCTGGGCGACATGAATGAATTTGATGAATACTTCAGCCCGAAGTTGTGGTGTTGGTCTGTTAAGCACCCTTATTGTACCCACTGGGAAACCACATTACAAAGAGCAACTGAACGTTCCATTGTTGGATTGTCCTTTACACCAGCCATTCATGATGTAGTTCTGATAATCTGAAACTTCAACAACAAAAGAAGGGACACATGGTTCAGCTGTAGACAGACCTAATAAGATATTTTTTCTATTAAATGAAGCTTCTATATAACCTATACTTAGCTTACAAATTAAAACAGTGCAACCAACAGTGGGTCCTACAGGGTTCTGTCCTGGCCCCAGTGCTGTTAAACATCTTTATCAATGACTTGGATGACATAATTGGGGGTATACTTTATAATTTGCTGCTGACCACCAAATTAGGAGTAGCTAATACCCCTGAGGACAGGATCCAATTCAGAAGACTTTAATAGATTAGAAAGCTGGGGCCAAAGCTAACAAAATGAATTTCAGCATGGAGAAATGTAGGTACTGCACTTAGGGTGGAAAATGAAATAACAGATATAGGATTGGTGACCTTGGCTGAATGAGACTACGTGTGAAAGGGGATCTGGGTCCAAGTCAACATGAGTCAACAGTGCGATGCGGCAGCTAACAAAGCCAATGCAATTTTAACGCATCAATAAAAAAGTATAGTGTCTAGATCAAGGGAAGTAATAGTGCACACCTATTCTGCTCTGGTCAGGCCCCACATGGAATACTGTATCCAGTTCTAGGCCCCACAATTTGAAGGACATTGAGAAACTGGACGCAGTCCAAGGAGGGCAACTAAGTGGTGAAGGGTCTGGAAACCATGCCCTATAGGAATACCTTAGGAGCTGGGGATGTTTAGCCTGGAGAAGAGAAGGTTAAGAGTGAAGGATAGCCTGTTTAATACTTGAGGATGTCATTTGAGGAGGGAGCAGCTTGTTTTCTGCTGCTCTAGAGACTAGGACCCCGGAGCAATGGATGCAAGCTCCAGGAAAAGAGATTCCACCTTAACATTAGGAGGAACTTCCTGACAGTAAGGGCTGTTCAACAGTGGAACATACTCCCTTGAGTGTAGTGGAGTCTCCTCTCTTAGAGGTCTTAAAACAGGGCTGGATGGGGGCATCTATCAGGGATGCTTTGATTTAGATTCCCTGCATGGCATGGATGGCCCTTGCAGTCTCTTCCAATTCTATGATTCTATGACACGTCTGAAACCCCAATTGGGACCATGAGTAGTTTGGAAAAGAGATCTTAAAATCTCTTTTGGCAGGTATCAGTGGGTCACCTTCGTAGATAGCAAACCACATGGAAAACATATTTGATATACATATTATTCTTAAGTAATGGAAGGTTCTCAGTTTTTAACATAACAGATCATTTGTGATACTTCTTCACATATAAAAACAATTCCTGCACTGGCCTTTATGCTCTTTGAATTTCTTCAAAGACAAGGAACAGAATACAGGCACTAGTTGTCAGCACAACACTAATATTGTTCAAAATGGGAAAAAAAGAATTCTACTTAATTCCTCACTATTCCTCAAATTATGCTAAATGCACAACTCTAACAATGGAATGCTTTATTTCACACATTAATGACATCAAAGAATATATTTATTAGTAAATATCTACAAATTCCCATTTTGTGCAGCTCAGCCACTTGTTCAGTGCTTACAGGAAAGAATAAAGCATTCTCTTTCTTAAACTCAATAATAATTAACTATTATGAAAAGTGTTAAGCATTACATTCCAAAGAATATTATTATTATAAGAATATTATATTGTACATCCGGATCCCTCCGCGTAAGGCGAATTCCGCCTATGCTCGAGCCCCATTAGAACAATGGGGCTTGTGCGCGGCGGCCACGGGCGCACACGCCCATTCAATTGAATGGGACGTGCCGCCCCTTCCACCCCGCACGCGCCCCGCGGCTTGAGCGCGTATGCTCAAGGCCGCGTATGGCGCGGGCGCACGTATAGTTATATAATTATGAGTGTGTGCTTTCAGGGGTTTGTAGGCAGCAACTTGTGCATAAAGATGTGAATTCAGCTTCCAAGGCTGTTAGATTTAACTCGACATATGAAAAAAGTAAAGGAGCTAGGGCTTTAAATAAAGGGTATGATGCATGACTAAGTGAAAACTTTTACGCTTTGCTCACTGAATGCCTAAACCTCCATCTGAAACTCCGAGAACTGTTATCAGGGAACAAGGCTATGCTGGCTTCTTTGCAACTAATAATAAATATAATAATAATCATAATAATAATTTATTTATACCCCACCCCTCTGAGGTCAATCGGGGCTGCTAACAATAATAAAATACAGTACATATACATCAAAATCTACTTTTGCAGATCCATTCTGCAACTTGAAAGCAATATGATTAGGATTTCAAGGAAAAAATTGAGAGAATAAAACAAGAAACACTTCTGTTCTGTGGGTCTGGGGTTTGGTTCTAGGACCTCCCATAAATCCAAAATCCGTGGATGCTCAAGTCCCAGTAAATAATGACCTAGTCATTAGGGGAGGTATGGGTATGCATTTACCCCTCACTGCAGTAAGGCATTCACCATCCCCTTACCGACTCAGCCAGTCCCCCTTAGCTTTCATAGAAGCCAGAAAGGGCAATGATTCAGTATACATGTTATACATATCTCTCACCTCTAAAAAAAAATCTGGTCTGCTGCACAAATTGAAAAAATATAGGATTGTAGGTCCCAAATTACATCCACTGACCTGTCCCAACTGCAGCATCCCAAGTCAGAGCAGATCAAAGTAATTTTGTCTCTTAAAGTGTCTTGCAAATTCTTTACAATATATTTCCAAGTGGTCTTTGGTCCAAAACGGCTGCAGACAATCCAGTTTGAGACCATTTTAACTGCCCTGGCTCAGTGCTAGGGAATTCTGGGATTGTAGTTTATTTTGGCATCCGGGCTCTATGGCAAAGGGCTAAACATCTTACAAAACTACAATTGCCAGATTCCCTAGCATCACAGCCCGGCAGTTAAGTGGTCTTCAAACTACTTTATTTCTGCAGCTGTTTGAACCCATGTTTTCTTCTTTGGGTCAGAGTGTAAAAGTCCCTTAACCACTCAAGACTGCTCTGCTGAATGACATTACATAGCCACAATGGTGGCAAAGAAGTTTATTTTTTTACTGCCATCATCCACCACAGAATAGGCTTTCCAATGAGGTCTATTCCGTGTTCACGTCCGACTCACTCTTGAGTAAGCAAAGATACTTACGCAGTCACTTCCACATCCTGACCATTTGCCTATTCCAGGGTTCACCCAGGGTTTTGACAGGGTGACAGGAATTTCCCAGATCCATCAAATCCATAAGTCACTGGAACTGACCATCTTAATTGACCCCTCCACCCATGACGAGGTCAGAAGTCACGCATTTTAAGTTGGTCCCTAAATGGCCACAGAACCGATTGGGTGACCTTTGGCAAGTCACATTCTCTCAGGCCTGAGACCGACAGGCAGGGAGCGTCGTGGTGACACTGATTCTCAGGGTTCAGGAGCACATAGCAAACGCATGCTCCTGAACACCTCGTCTGTGCGGACGCCACCATCATGGTGGTCTCCTGTACTACGGGGAACGCCACGTACAGTGACCAGACGTTGCTGCAGGAAAGCAGCGTCAGAGTGCATCAAAAAGGGAGCCGCCTAGAGCCTGTGGATGATTGCAGCACAGATTGCTGGCTTACGGGGGGGCTTTCTAGCCACACTGTAGTACTGGCCCCTCAGTCTTGGAAGAAGGCCAATTATATCTTCATTATATGGCCACCTCTAGAGCTGCCATTAGTCAGAATGACTTGAAAGTACACAGCGTCAACATCAAAATGGTTTAAATTCTACTGACAGTTTAATTATTTCTTTAAGTAACTTGTTGTATTTTTTGAACTCTCCATGTGTTTACTTGTTGTTGTTTTTTCTTATCAGCTATCCTGGTCCCAACTTTGGGGGAAAAGTGGGCTATGAACAAAGTGATACAAGCTACTACTTATTGTGTAGTAAGCCCTAAAACACTGTTCCTGAGGGTTGGCAAAAACCAAGTTGCTGCTCAGTTTACCAAAAAAGACTTGCTGCTCATCTAGAAATGGCAAAGTGTGGACTCCAGAGCACATGAACCTCCAGGCTATTTTTGAGGCCTCCAAAGGCTCCCAGCAAACCCACCTAAAAAGTGGGAGGGGGATGATGATGATGTGATACAGTTGTCCCTCGTTTTCACAGCTTGGAGTCCACGCCCTCACCTGTTCGCGGGCAGCATATTGAGGGGGATAAAATGGGGCACACACCACCATTCAATCCAATTGGGCTTGAATATTGTTGATTTTTCATTTTTTGTGGGGGGGGGGGGTCTGGAAAGTCCCTGCGAAAACCAAAGGGCAAACTGTCTTCTTTCTTTCTTTATATCCCAACCTTTCCCCAAAACTGCGACTCAGAGTGGGATTCCAAGATTAAAACAGTACAGTAAAAACAGGAAAAAATGTTACATTAAAACAATTAATGATTACATATTAAAAACAGATTGCATTAAAAAATAAAATAATTAAAAAATAAGGTGTTTAATACTTTAAAAGAATATAGCTTAAAATTACTTTAAAAGAACAAGATTAAAAGACATTAAAGTTGTCCCCTATACCATTTGGGGACCCCTAATTTCGTAAAAAAATGATACCTTTCTGTTTAGGCAAGCTTGAAGACACACCCAACTAAGGTGGTGGCAGGTTTGGGTGTGCAACGCCAGTACCCTGGTGAGAACAAACTGTGATACCCAAAAAGGATCTGAAGCTGAATGTAAGTTTAAAATGGGGAAATTTATTTAAAGGACAAAAATAAAAGGTCTTCTCCTCCCCAGCTCTAAACCAAAA
>NC_056522.1:324863557-324870924 GCF_019175285.1 Sceloporus undulatus | reverse complement strand
ATACTTTACAGTTTCAGCTTTCTTCCAGACGACATCTTTCTGGGTCCAATGTAGTTTGCTCTCCTCACTCAATGGAGCTGGTGCAGGGTCTTTCAGCTCCTAAATTCCTCTATTTTCTTGCTGATGGTAACTGATTCGGCTGAGTTTGGTAACTAATTTGGCTGAGTTTGGTAACTAATTTGGCTGAGTGGTGTAAGAAATGCCCTTTCCGGCTGTCTGGGCCTGCTTGCCACCAAAAGACAGCTCTATGCTTGCTCTCAGCAAAGACTGCTCCCCAACTAAAAACCTCTAGCTACAGCAGAGCATTCTGGGAAAGGGCAAACCAAACCTGGAAATAATGCAGGGGAAACCTACAGCTCCTCCCACAAACTAATACAATGACTTTTCTACACTAAAATAATCTATGGCCTGAACCAACACAAAAGAAAATGCAGCGGGAAATTTCAGTCAGTCCTGGCAGGACATCACACAAGCCTAAAATACAATAGAACTAAAAAAACAAGGCCAGTCCAGACTAAGGGTGTGCTGGTTTTTCTGTTTGTTATCTTTGTTTTACTGTTTTAAATAGATTAATTTTTTACTAGTTTTTAATAGTTCAATTGCGTTAAACCTTTTCATTTTGTCTATTAAAAAATTAATCCATTGTAAACCACCTTGAATCCTGAACTAGGAAAAAGGCAGAATAAAAACAACAACAACACCCTAGCTGTTTGTAAGCCAAGGAGTAAACAAAAGATGACATCTGATTTACTCCCTGATTTAAGAATGGCATCTATTGAGACATAGCCTGATGGGAGAATAAAACATGGGGGAGATCGGGGGGGGGGGGGAATAAAGAGTTGAAGTGTGAGGTGGGAGAGGTTTGACAGGAACCCCAGCAGCCTCCTGATCTTTAACAGTTGCTCACCTCTGTGGTAACTGAAGACATAATAAGATACAACTCAGATACTCATCCATTGATCTCATGTATAAGTCAAGGGCAGGTTTGGGGCCAAAGTTATGGATTTTGGTATGACCCGTGGATTAGTTGAGGGTAAAACTTTGAGGCTCCTTAGGTCCATGGTGGCTCTTCAGTGTTTCCCTAGCAATGGACAGAGGTTGTTTCTCTGCTGCAGCAAGGAAGCACCAAAGAGCCCCAGTTGCAGCCGTTTTTTTTCCTTGAAGTGGGGTTAAACAGTCACAGGTGCCCTTTGCCCTTTCAATCCCATCAAGAAACCTACTTTTACAGTAGACCCTCCCTGGAATGGAAGCTCTTTACTGTTGGCCCATTCACAGTTGTCTGTAGCAGTTGGCTTGTCTTCTTATGGAGCGCGAGAAGGAAGAGGCAGTGAAGAGTCAGTTGGGGGAGAGCCAAACATAAAAAGAACTAAGGCAGGGAGGGAGAGAAAGTGTGCATGTGTGTGTGTGCATGGTGGACTAAGGAAAATGGGGAGGAAGGTGTGTGTGTGTTTGTGACTGGATCAGCTGTTACTCCCATAGAAATAAAAATCGTCCTGCACTCTCTCTGCTTTCAACAGCCCATTCCAGGCATGGAGGGAAAGTGGCAACGAAGGTGTATGTGTGTGTGTTTGTCACTGAACAAACTGCCAACATCGGCATTACCATATTGACCCTTATACAAATTGACCCAGGAATTTGGGGTCAATTTTGGGACATAAATTTCTCAACGTATAGACGAGTATATATGGCATTTCCTTCCTTTTGTACAGTTAGCCCTTCTTATACACGGATTTTTTATACACGGATTCAAGCATACATGGTTTGAAAATGTTAAAAAAAAGTATAAATTTCAAAAACCAAACCTTGATTTTCCATTTTTTATAAGGGACACCATTTTGCTATGTCATTATATTTAATAGGACTTGAGCATCCATGGATTTTGTTATACACGGGGGATCTTGGAACCAAACCCCAGTGTATAACAAGGGTCCACTGTATGTTGCTAGCTAATGGAAGGACGTTTGTGCAAAACTTTCGGAGGTTACACTCCATTTAACACAATTCTTGCCAACCCCCTCCAAACAAAACATTTAAAAACCCCACTTGTCAAAAGGAAAGGGTTTTTTCCAGAACTGGTTCCTGCAAGAAACTTGCTTACTTCATTCTGCATTCCAGTTTAATCTTATTTCATGTGGTTTGATGCTTGTACTTTATATCAGATGAAACACAAGACATGCTAATGCTCACTATTACAGCTATACCAATAACTATCTCTTTCCTTGTTCCCAGGATACAGGAATTAGATGACTTTACGTATTAACTAATTCATCAAGGTAACAAAGATGCTCTATGTCATCTCTCAATCTAGTACATAGCCACCATCAATCTCTTTTAAAACTGAACCTCCTATATATACACCCGGTGGCCAGAATCCTGTCTGAATTTATAGAAGTGTAAGCACCATAGTTATGGTGCTATACAGTGAATCTCGGCTTGACCTGCCCTATCCATACTTAGAAAGCAGCCACTGCAATCAACAGGGTCATAGAATCATAGGGCCTGTTCTCCTGTATCTGAGGAAGCAGATGGCTGCTATTTCCAGCCCTCTCCTGTGAGCAATCTCTAATGCAACATACAGAAATTGGGTCCCTGTCACAATTCCCTCTCGCTCAAGAGATGTGTGGGACCATCAGCCAATTGGTTCTCAATCGACAGGGTAATGCACTCTTGTCAGTCACAGCAGCTGATTCCTGATAAGTAAGGATTAGGGGACTTTTACAGCCCCTAAACTAGGGGCTATATAGGGATCATGACTACATAACAGTCACAAGTGCCTAAGTCTAGGTTATGCATTTATAACTGTCATAGGGGATTCTATTTAAAAAAAACACAACACTGTTTGTGTAATTAAATCATTAAAAGTTATAAGCTCACTGATATCCTTCGGAAGGACTTGAATTCAAGGTAAGTGAGATGATCTGACAACTCCTCTGGTTCCAAGTGGTCAAAGAGCAGTGAGACTTTTCGTTTCTTACTGCTGTTGGAATTTATCCGCTGGGTGATCTTTCTAGACCAATCTCGAGCATTTCTTTTTTAACAAAAAAAGTGGAAAGAGAAAGAAGAAAAAGAGAAAAGTATTGTTTTATCTGCTGCAGAAACAATTATTTTTATATATACCTATGATATAGATATAGACATATAGATATCTGCATGAGTCTTCAGATCTATGTCAAGTAACCAATTGTAAGACAATGGAATTTATATTGGACAGTAGTATGAAGAGACCTAATATAATTATTTTTTCCGCAGCAAAAGTCAATCTTATATTTTTACATACAGCTGACTATCAAGGTGACAAGTAATTTTACCATCCTATCTATTAAAGGATAATTACCTAATGTAATTAGCAAAACATACTATTAGAGAGGAGGCCTCTTCAAGAAAAAGCAACCAGAAATGAGCATCTGTTAAAAGCAATCCTGTCTGGAATCTTAATATAGATTAAACATCAGGCAACAATTCAAGCAAAAATACTTATGCAAAACATTTACAATAATCTGATACATGACTTTTACAACATACTAATCCTTATTTCCATTTCAATTCATTTCTCTTTGTCTGTATCTGTTTTTAGTAGACTATCATATCTCTCGTAACTGTGGAATTTAAGGATTGGCAATCATGTTGCCCTCCAGATGTTGCTGAACTACATCTACCATAGTGTCTCACCATTTGCAATATAGACCAGGATTGATGAGAGTTGCAGTCCAATAGCATTGGAAGACTGCATGCTTCCCACATCTAGGCTTAAGGTAATATACAATTTAAAAAGTAATAATAGTGATCTATATATATTTGAAATACTATTTATACTGAAGAGAAAAGATGCAAGGGCATGTCTGGGTTTCTTTTGGGGCAGAGGGGATTTTTAGCAGAACCAATGCACCCCCAAATGGGAAACAGTTCACAAATCCCTTCACACACAAACATGACTCTTTCTCTGCAAGCTGCAGCCTTCTCAACTGTCTTTCATAGAAGAAGAAAATGCTGAAACAAATTCTACATGATTTATAGAGCAATTCTCTATCTATCTCAACAGATGTCAAAGACATTGGTCCAAAACACACTGTAGAAATAAATCCAGTTTGAGACCACTTTAACTGCCCTGGCTCAATGCTAGGGAATTCTGGGAACTGTAGTTTGTGAGACATTTAGCCTTCTCTGTCAGAGAGCTCTGGTGCCACAATAAACTACAATTCCCAGGATCCCAGTTAAAGCAGTTTCAAACTGGATTATTTCTACAGTATGTTTTGGGCAATAGCCATGTTAATCTGGAATATCTGTATACAAAAGGATCTTGTAGCACCTTTGGGGCTAACCATGAAAGAAGTTGTAGCATAAGCTTTTGTAGACTGCATTTAAGGAAACAGACTACATCTAGGAAAGCTTATTATGCTACAACTTCTTTCACACATCGACGCTCAAAGTGCTACAAGATCGTGTTGCATACAGATGTCTCGTCAGAGGTTAGTCCCACTGAGTTCAATAGAATTTCTGAATACAAGACGGTAGGACCAGCACCACATGGAATTTGGCTCTCGATTTATACATACCATGGACAGGTAAGATTCAAGCTTGTGGAGTCCACTTTTAAAAAAAATCCTCCCAACTAGTGCGTGCCATACTCAACACATTGATAATAAAATTAGGAAACAAAATGAAACAAAACCAAAGTCTAAACTGACAACAGCCTGAAGATCCATCTATATCGATAACAATGTATTAACACTAAGACATAAGTTTGGCAGGGTAAAAATGAGTCACTCAGTGCTAAAAAGACCATAATGTCAGCAACAGGTGAGTCTGTCAAACTCACTGCTGACTATATTGCTGTAGACTTCATTGGACAAGCCACAGATGTAATGTACATGGAACCCAATGCAACTGTTTCCACCCTCATCCGTGTGTGCGCGCGCATGTTAACACAAAGAATATAGCAATCTCCTTCTGCACTTCCAATTCTCAAAAAAGTTCCCCAATAGAAAACAACTCTGTTGCAATCCCAACAAAGTAAAAACAATATTTTTTTTTAAAAAAGGAAATCAAGTTCAGCACAAAATCTTTTAAACAGTACAGGTATTAAGTAGATGTGTCCCTGAGTGGATGTGTCTTTAACACAAAATTTAGTACAAGAGCCACAAATAGCATACAGTAATAATAGGGATAGGTTCTTACACTACAAAAAAGAAAAGCAGTTCCACAGGTTTCAGCAAACTTTTATCCAAAACTAACAATATGCATCTGTGAAATAAAATGACCAGATCAGGAAATTTTCTCACAACAACCTAAATGCTTATTCCAAAATCCATTCAGGGAGGTTTTTCTTTTTCTTTCTTTCAACAACCTCCACTTTTCTGTTTTCATTTTGATGGCCAAACTAAATGTTTTCTCTCTGTTCGGCTTTTCACGCATTCTTAATACGGGATTCTGGCATCAGCAGCTGCTTACCTTGCTTGTTGCAGGTAGGCACACATGGGTGCAGAAGAATCAGCTAGAGCACAACACTGCCCTTTCACAGCTCAAGTTTTGTTTATTGCCTTGTTTACTACAAACATACTGCTTTAATTTGAGACTGAAAATCTGTGCTCCTACTGCCCTCCTTAACTATTCTAATAGCAATGGTACAAAAACAAAAAAACACCAAAAAACAAAACAAAACAACCACAGGTAGACAGAGGATGAAGAGGAAACATTAAAACGCTGTTGTAAAAAGGAGCTTCATTTTCATAGGGTTTGTTTACTGAAGTAAGCCTGTACAAAATGAATAGTCCACGGCTTTATATCTGGAAAGTGTGTCTTCTTTTGTTTTTCAAAAACAAAACAAAACACTCATTTGCATTTGTTGAGTCTTCATCTTGCTATTTTTCAGGGTTGGTAGCCAAACCTTGGTTATTTTAAGGGTTTCCTCTTTCCTGCCGAAATTGTCCAGGTGTTTGTGGATTTCAGCAAATGCAAATGAGAAATGTCCCAGGGTCAGGGGCTTCCCAGCAGACAATGAGCACTAATCAAGCAGACACTAATCCTCTTTTGCAGACCCTCCCAGCCTGAGGCCTGCCATCAGCAACAGAACAACACACATGCAAATCACTCCTGCCTTCCCAACTCCTTTCCAGGCAAACATTCTCTAAAGATGCCAGCCACAGATACTGGCAAAACGTCAGGAAGAAACTCTTCTAGAACATGGCCACATAGCCTGAAAAACCCACAAAAAACTATGGATGCCGGCCATGAAAGCCTTTGACTTCACAGTTAATTCAAATCTTTATACTAAGTATTTTTCTAAAACTACTTTTTTACAGTTAATGCATCCAGCACTGTAATATTTTCTTTAAACACAACTGGATGGCCAAAACTTAATATCCTGCATTTACAGAAACTGCACAGCATGCTGCCCCAAGAAATGGCACAACTACAATCAGCACTATGCAACCACATTAAGAAGCCATTTCACACATGAGAATTATTCCTAAGAACTTGAACAAAATCTTTTGATTGTCCCTTTGACATGAGAGAAAGAAACACTCTTATTAATAACTACAGATATTTATAAGTTGTTACATTTATTCTTCAAGAAAGTTAAGAGCAATTGTATATTATTTTCATGGGTCCATGTGTTTTTTCCTACCAATATATTAAGACCTTGACACTCACATTTGAGATGTGTCAATTAGGCGACAGTGTAACTCCTCACCATTAGCTCTCACCAGTTCCTGAAATTCCTCCATGGAGTTTGTAAGACTGGAATCAGTTTTGAACATGATCCAGAATTCTCTTATCCAAAACCTGTTGGCAACACATAAGAGCAATCTCAGTTGTAGTTCTTGCATCTGAACTGCATCTTCAGTTGAACACACATAGTTGTTTATCTGCACCCAGAACCAAGATGTCTTCCAGATTTTCTTCACAATTTGTGCATGATTATTCGAGTAGCATCTACTATGTACTGCAAAGAGTAAATTAATAAATAACATTGATTTAGCACAAGTTACGATCCAAGATACATTTTTTTGTGCTTTAAGTATGATGAAGACCTTTCAGGAAAATGTGACATGTCGGAATTAATGGAGAAATTAAAAATGAAAACATATGTGTCATCTCCATTAGGCTTGATTTTCAGATACTATGGTTAAAAAAATGAACATTGGCTTACCTTGTGACATGTTCTTTTTCAGAGATGGAGGCAGAGGAATCTTTGAATGGGTTGATTCCTGCCATTCACTCTAATAGACAGGAAGTAAGATTTGCAGGAGAGCGTCATCAGAGGGAGTCGCCCCCCTGAGTCTCCAGTAGTTGTTACAGCTGAAGCCATAGAGGATACTGGTAAAACAAACTCAATGAGAATAACAAATAGAACTATAAAGAGGAGG